>NC_089045.1:26157500-26457500 GCF_034140825.1 Oryza sativa Japonica Group
CTGTAACTGATGTGCAAATTGAAACTTCATCCAATAATGATTCTAATTGGGATTCTAACTTATGTGAAAATTGAAACTTCATCTCCAATGCAAGGTGCAAGGTGCAATGTGTATGCAGCTAATTAAGTTAATTGGGCTTGGTCAATGTAACACTCTTTAATACGACTATGATCCATGTACATGGATTAGTGTATCTATATTTGCTTTTATATTGTGTTGATCATTGATCCTCCCCAGTTGTGTGGTCTATTTATTGTTTTTCTTTGGCGGTTATGAAGATGCCCTGTTGAGCATGATTCATCAATTTGATAGATTGTTAGGTTTTGGCATATGTATTCATTACTGTTTTAATATACTCCAATTCATTCAGGTTGGCATATTTTTTTTCATGTGAAGATTTGGCTTAAGAGGTACTGCCTGAAAACTAGAAGGTATTTTCCTGTTGCATGTTCCTTTGATTTGTGTACAGGGACAGATGGTTTTTCTTGTGTGTTTACTACAAAGCTCATTACTTTGAGCTTAATTATTTGCATGATGTCTGTAATTGTTGCAGCCATGCCAATCTTGCATTATAAGCCTTGTATTAGTTGCAGTCTAGTTTCGTGAACGGTTGTCTGAGCTATTTTTAGTTTGTTACAGGTCTGAGGATGATGTGTTTGGGGTTTGGTCATATGCTTCAGAAATTGCTGACCAGATGTGTAGGTTAAGATGGAGACAAGCAACAATGGCCAACAATTCTTTTAGAGTTATTACTAGTATTATGGAGGTGCATCCATCTCGTTGATTTTTTGCTGGCTGTTGCATTCGGAATTACGAGGTTTACATATATATTGACCTGATGTTAAAAGTTCGGTGGACTTGATCTGAGAAACTTGAGTGTTAATTATGTGTTTCATAAAATATGTTCTGGTATGGAAAACAACAGATAAGTATATGAAGGATTCTTGCAATGGTAACCATGCATGATGGTGCATGCTGTCGTCTGCGCCTGCTTTGCGTGTCATGCTAGTAAGTTTGAATTGCAATTTGAATTTGATGTGGCGGTAGTTTCCAAATTTCAATGTTGTGCACTGCAAGGTCGATTGGTTGGGTTGGGTTGGGTAGTTTTCCAGGCCATCATGTATTCATGTTGCGTCTGAACTTTGATTCTGAATTTCTATTTCACCAACTTCGCTACTACAGGACAGGGCTATTATAACATAAACTTGTAGCACATAAAGATATATGTTACATGAGAATACCACAGTAGCACAAAGCATGCGTTACACGAAAGGCTGTAACACATACTACATCTAATGTGAAACAGTACAGTATTATAGGAAGAACTGTCGTAGCACATAATATGTGTTACTAATGCTAGTTACCAGTATACTTGCAATATAAGAATTGACAATTGCTCGTATATTAATTTTAAAAGTCACTATATGGACCTAACAAGAGTTATCACTAAAGAGTTTATACTATAGTAGAGTTCATTTACGAGTTTGACCAAAATGTGTATGTAGATAACAAAGTTATCTAAGAATTTTGGTCACTAAAGTGTTTACACTATAGTAAAGTTCCTTTATGAGTTTAACCAAAATTTGTATATAGATAACAAAGATTAGTTCTAAAATCTTTTGTTGATGATGACTTCTATATAGATAACAAAGATTAACCAAAACTTTGTTGTTGATGACTTTTTCAGTTGAAATCATTTAGTATTTGAAAATATTGTTTGAAGTTGCCATAATTTGAAATTCAAATTCAAATTATTATAACAAAGTCATATAGCAAAATGAACAAAACAAAAGTTATAGATATTGATGCGTTATACAACTTTGTTGTTGATAACTTTTTTAATTGAAATCATTTAGTATTTAAAATGTTATTTGAAGTTGTCATAATTTGAAATTCAAATTTTGTATAGATCAATCAAACTCAGATGGAGAAATAACAAAAATAAGATTGGTAGATCTCAATAAGTTATACAACTTTAATTGTTTTTTACAACGTTTTCACATAAGTTCATTTAGTATGTTAAAATTTGATTCGAAGGTTTAATATTTTAAAATTAATTAAAAGGAGGAAGGTAAAATGGACTTCTGGGTGAGAGAGGAGAAAAGACCTTGTACAAGGACAAGGGCTGCCATCGCGAGATGCAACAACCGCGCCGACGGAGAGACGATTGGCGCGGAGGACAATCAGCGGGGCGACAAGGGGTCAGTGATCATGGCTATGCTGCTAGCCACACTGTTACCTGCCACACCCCCTATCGAATTGGGCCTAACTAGGCCGGTACAATTTTTCTTTGAAATAAGTTCATTTGAGGTTTCTTAACTTGACACCTAATCCGATTTTGGTCATTTGAAACAAAAAAACCATATATAACGGTCCCCCAACTTACAAAACCAGCGCAAACTAGATCCCTCGGCGATATTGTTCCTGGTTTTAGCTGACATGACATCTACGTGGCTAATTTGACTAGGTCTTCATCCCACTTGGTATTGACGTAGAGCTTACATGGCAATTTGATTTGGAAAATAATAAAAACCATAGACCCACATGTCAGTTGCAACAAAAACATAATTAAAAAAGGTGGGACCCACGTGGGTTCCGCTTGTCATTCTCACTCCCCTCATCTCTTTCCTCCTCTCTCCCCATCTCCCATCTCTTCATCTCTCTCCCCTCACCTATCTCTTCTCCTCGACGGTGAGGACGCCCGACGAAAATGGTGAAGGGGTGGAGGAACAACGCGGCGAGGTCGGTGAAGGTGGTCCCTCTGGTCGATGGTGGCGACGGTCGGGTCCAGCAACGTTGAGGACCCATGCAGAATGCGGAGGTACGGCAAAGGGGACGAGGCTAGTGGCTCGGTGGGCGACGAGGCGAGGTAGAGGGGGTGGCGAGAGCGATGGGCGAAGCATATCGACGTGGGTCCCCCGGAGTAGCGTCAGCAACCAAGATCTAGAGAGGACAGCGTGGTAGTGGAGCGGCGTAGTTGGGGGGGCCAAAGCTGTGGAGGACGATGCCAGCGGTGACCCGGTTGGAGTAGGGGTGGAAGATGTGACGTGGCAACCTGGCCGACGGGTGGCGCATCCAGATCCCGATGATGGTGGCGGCGACGACAGACATGGTTTCCTACCATGGCCGGGGTGCGGTAGGCCGTGCAGGCCAGATGATGCTCCATCCCCGCCCCCACTCCAGCCTCCCCGCCTCCTCCCTCTTCGCGCGTTGGAGGTGGTGTCAGCGATGATGGATTTGGACTTAGGAGGAGCTTGCCGGCCTCGCCGCCACCTCCCTGCCCACCTACCCCCCTCCCTCGCTGGCCTCCCCGCCTCGTCCTCCTCTTTGCACACTCGTCGGTGGACCATGACGCCCACATGCTCAACAGTGGAGGTAGTGCCCACCTCTTCCCCGTCGATTTGGCATCCCCACGCCTCCGCCGTGCCTCCACTCTCGCTCGTTGGTGTGCCGGCTGCATCCGGGGAAGGAGAAGGGGAAGAGGGAAAAGGAGAATGGGAGAGATAGAGAAGAGAGAGGATGAGGGGGAGGACATGAGGCCCATATGTGGGCTCCACTATTTTTTATCTTATTATTTGACTGACATGTGGGTCCATATATTTTGTTTTATTTTTAAAATTGTTAAATTTTGTTTCATATGCTGCGTCAGATGAAAACCGAGTCAAATTAGCCACGTAGGTGTCACGAAATCAAAACCACCGTCTAAACCGTCATGTGACCTATATTATACCGGTTTTGACAGTTGAGGGATCCGTTGTATCTGGTATTATGGTTCTAGGATGCAAATTGAACTCGTCGAGTTAAGGGACCTCAAGGGAACTTATTCCTTTTTTTCCCAAGTTTTTATACTTCTCTAACAGTCTAAAAGGGAAAGCTAAGTGAAGAAAGTGACAATAAAATGTCCCGAAATTACACGGATCTGAAGACGAATTTTTGTACTTCTACTCGGACAGTTTAAAAGGCAAAGCAAAGTGACAAAAGTTGGCCCTAAATTGATTCCGAATGTAAAGTTCTAAATTCGAAATAAACCACAACTCTACCAATTTCACTTTACCACCACTTTCAGTCCTACCAATTCTTTCGTAATAACCAAGAATTGTTAGGGTAACAAACTAAGCAAACTTTTGTCATTGTCACTTTACCAAAATTTTGGTATTTTCAAAAGTATCTTCTCATACAAACACTACTAAATTTTGGTTAGGCTACAAACTACACACATCCAACATTGCTAAAGTTTGGAAACTCCAAAGTGTGTCAGATAAGGTTAATTTCAGCAACAAATTAAACAAGCCAATGTACAATTATACATTGCACAGGAGCAAGACGGGTTGCCAATCTGAATGGACCTATTGGCCTGTTTGGCAAGAGAAGAGAAGAGGAATGGGAGTTTTAAGGAGGGAGTTGATGGTGGGATTGGTCATGGGAGTTACATTTTTAGTCCCCATCTCTTGTTTGGTTTCACATCGAATTCCCTACAAGTCTCACGAATTAACAGGCCTCCCCCAGGCAAGAGATTGATGGGAATTGGACCTCTTAATTCCCTATCCCAAACCCTCTCGAATTCCCAAGTCTTTCAACCAAACTACAGATTTAAACTCCTAGATATCATAAACTCCCATTCCTCATCACTAACTCCCTCCAACCAAACAAACCGTATGATCACATCAAAGTACAAAAAACATGTCTAAAAACAGTTTCTAATTATATGCTGTTCATCCATAATGCTGTCGTATGCATAACCCAGTAACCAATTTGATGTACAAGACAAAACCTCTGCACCGATCAGAGGAAAAATCGTAATCCAAATATAAACCCTCACGTAATCACAACAAAAAGGATCAATCAAGCAACTGATCAAATCAAAGTTTCCATGAATTTTGTATCCCCTATTGTGGTTAATCCCAATTAATCTGCAGCCTCCTACTCTTCGATCGTTTCATGATCTGAAAATTCCGAATTCTGAACTCTGAACTGCCCCTGCCACGTGTCACATGCACTCTACTTCCTCTTCCTATACCCAAATCCAAGAAGACGGCGGCGACGACGGACAGCGACGTCGCCGGCGAGCCCGCTCACTTAGATCGCGGTGTCCTCCAGCGGCAGCGCAGAGCCGACGAACCTGTCCCCCTCGCCGGCGCCGGCGCCGGCGAGCTGCGCCTCCATGGCGGCGACGTGCTTGGCGTGCATCGTGGCCAGGTCGGGGTGCCCGTGCCTCGCCGCGGCGACGGCGAAGCACCCGAGCGCGTAGGCGCAGACGAGGAAGACGAGGCCGAACAGCTGGAAGTTGGCGAGCTGCTCGGCGCGCTCCTGGGCGGCGTGGGTGTGGCAGTCGATGTGGCCGTCGGCGTCGCGGCGGCAGCCCGCCGGCAGCGAGGGCCCGTAGAGCGTGAACGCCGTCTGGTAGAACCAGAGGCCCTGGAGCGCGATGGCGGCGCCGCTGGCGATGTCGACGGGGAAGCTCGCGGGGAGGAGGGCGCCGAGCACGGTGGTGGCGACGCAGAGCGCGACGACGACGACGAGGAGGTAGTGGTAGTAGCCCTCGAGGCCCTGGTGGGTGGTGGAGTGGAAGTAGAAGAGGAGGAGCTCCGCCATGAACGCCGTCGACGCCACCAGGCACAGCGCCCCCTCCGGCAACGGCAGGTACCTGCAAACCCTTCACCAAAACAGTGTAAATTTTCAGATAAACACTGTAAATTTTTCAGAAATAGGAATTTCACAAAAAACTTGGAGAATTTTTTTTTGAACGAAAAACAGCACTAGAGTGTTTTCATTGAATAGAGCAGGAGAAAATACAACCCTTAGAGATAAAAAAAACTTGGAGAAATTGTTCCTTCTTGCATTCGAGACGGGCCCTTATTTATCAGTGTTATATTTGAAACAGAAGAATTTCACGAGAAACAGTTCAATTTGCGCGGATTTTCCTAGATGCCAAATCTTGCAAATTTTCAGTACATAGGAATTTCATGAAAAAAGAAACTAGAGAAATTGTTCCAATTTGCAGTGAATCCCTTTCATTCAAAATGTCTCACATTGTCAATGCCATGTTTGAAATGTAAGAATTTAGCACGAAACAGTTCAATTCGCATTTGAACCAGGCGCTCGTTCTCAATGTCATGTTTGAAACACAGAAATTTCATAGGAAACAGTTCAATTTGTACAGATATTCTGAGATGCAAATGGGGCCTTTACTCTAGACCATTGCACTGAAACTGTTGATGGTCACTCTCTGTACTTACAATGGGGGGAACACAACTACCTTTTTGATAACAACAATGGCTGCAAGGATAAGATAAAACAAAACAGCAATATGATTGGAGGTGAAAAGGTCACACAAGAATTCCATTCAGACCACAACAGGGCCCCCCCAACAATCAAATGCAAAACAGAGTCAGATTCAATTTGGCCATTTACAAATTGCACTTGCAGGAGGAATGCACTTCTCCCTGACCCCACCTCAACACTTTTATCTACAAAAAGGGTTAAATAAAAAGAGAAGAGGAAGATCTCCAAGAGGAAGATCAGAGGAAACAGTGGTAACCGGTAAACTTCTGCTCCATCCATGTGAATTTTGACTTCTTGCTAAAGCTGTGGGCACAGAGAAGAATCAATCCATTGATGTCTTCACCCAATTAGTTTATTTAACTCAATAGTAAACTATTGCCACCTAACTACCTTAATATATACTGACTGGGTGTTGAACCCATGAAGCTCCTTTCATGCACCAATGAGTTTTTTTTTTTAAAAAAAAAAGGTTAAACTAAACAACAGTGTGTAAAAAAGGTTGTTTGTTCTTTGGCAAAAAAAGGAGAATTGCAAATTTGCAATGTGCCATTTGGAGTGATGTGAAACTAGCACCTGCCAACTTGGACCAGCATGAGAGTTTAGAATTAGAATGGACACATGGCTTAGGCTGGACCAGCCAATCCTCTGCATTGTCTGTCCCAGTGACGTTTTCAGGATGCGACACCCCAATAGTCAAAATCAATGAGCCACAAGGGGGAAGGGAAGGGCTTGACAATTCCTGCCCCAACCAACTATTCCAACAAACATATCAACCCCTTTTCCTCATGTCCCACATGTACTCAAGAAGAACCCAACTGAAAAGATGCTGCTAGTAATCAAGCTCTGGAAATCTTTGATCACGCACACTTTATTCCAACACAAAGCGTCTCAATTATTTGGAGAGGCAAATGGCTTCTGAGTTAGTGAAAAAACGTGATACAGTTTGTTTTTTTGTTGTGGAATTTGATCCGAGCAAGATATAGATGAATAATGATCATATCACGACAAAAGATTTTTTTTTATCAAATTATGAATAAAAAGAAGAAATTCTGATCATATTAGGAAGTCAAGATGAGCAAGGAAGAGGAGTGGATTGGTGGTGGTCGTCGTTCTCAATTGGAGAGAAAAATGGATTATTCTTTGATAAGAACAAGAAAAGGATGAACATTGACCATATCATGACAAAGAAAAAAAAATAGAGAAATTTCGATCAAATTATGAATTAAAAAAATTAAATAAAAAGTTGAAAAAAAATATTATGATCATAGCATGAATAAACAGACGAAAATTTGATCATGTTAGGAAATCAATATGAGCAAGGGAAGAAGAGTGGATTGATCATGCTAGGTTACCTGGTTTTTTGGGAGAGGAGGGCGAGGATGCCGAAGAGGAAGAACATGAGGAGCATGCCGCCGTGCTCGAGGTCGTTGAGGTGGGCGGGGTTGATGCCGCCGTCGGCGAAGATGTGGAGGTGGGTGGAGTAGAGCACCTCGACGCACATGTCGAGGAAGGCGCCGCCGGCAATGACGTAGAGCTCGAGGTGGGCGGGGAGCCACGCCGGCGCGCCGCCGCCGCCGACGTCCACGGGGTTCCAGGCGCGCAGCCTGAACCCGCGCGGGTCGGCGGCGAACCTCGCCGCCGCCGCCCACACGTGCCACGCCCCCACCGCCAGGAACAGCGTCCCCGGCAGCACGTGCCCCTTGAACGACCCCATCGGAGAGGATCACCGGCGTTGACCTGAAACAAAATGGATCGCCCCGATCGTCACGACACCAAGAAACGCAAGCACGTCGCCGGCGAGGGGATCTAGCTACCGGAAGATTCGGCGGCGGCGGCGG
The DNA here is from genome assembly GCF_034140825.1 of Oryza sativa Japonica Group. Classification (NCBI taxonomy): domain Eukaryota; kingdom Viridiplantae; phylum Streptophyta; class Magnoliopsida; order Poales; family Poaceae; genus Oryza; species Oryza sativa. The sequence continues at coordinate 26,165,621 of NC_089045.1, forward strand.
CGGAGGAGGAGGAGAAGAAGAGAATTAAAGCAGGGTGGCGAGGCGAACGAATCATTTGCTTTATGATGGGGACGAGAAAGCGATCGACGCGCGCGAAGGAGAAAGAGAGAGAAGCTGCACGTACGTGAGTGATGAGATTCTACTCTGATTTTTTTTGGAGAAGATGAATTGATGATGATGATGGCTACTGCCCAACCTCTCTCGCTAACCTCTCCCAATCTCTGTATCTCCTCTCGTTGTTTCTTTCTCTAGTATGGGTGTGTGTACAAGTAGCCCTCGAGACTCCTGTAGGAGGAGGTGTTCGATGGGATCGACACGGCCGCGGCGCGGCGCGCTCTGGGATCGCCTGCGCGTTTTGTCGCTTGCTCTGTCTCCTCTCCTCGGCCTCGGCGTGTCGCACGAGCGAGCGCGCGTACCGGGGCCGTGGGGGCGCGGCGCGGCGCGACACGGGAGCGGCGACCTGGCGCGTCGGGGGCGCGACGCGCCGTGGTGGCGAGGGCGCGGTGCGGTGCGGTGCGGTGGAGAGTGAATGAGGGGTGGGGGCGCGCGAGCTGCAACAGCCGAGCCGGATCAGCGCTGGCGGTTGGTTTGATAACTTTGATTGGTCTCTCTCTCTGCTCCGGGATCGAGACCAGCTGCATGTTCCGTGGCCACAAGGTCAACCGATTATTTCCGACCGTCCGATATGGATCAAACGGCTATCTCGGCTGCGTTCTATTTTGTTTTTTTTTAAAAAAAAACTCACTACCTATAAATGTTTATATTTTGGAACGAAGGGGTATATAGGAGCAAGTTTAATAGGAAATGTGTTGCCTATTCATCTACAATATATAATATATTGCGGCTAACACACAACCACAATAGTTTTCTTTTGATAATTCACTCTCACGCTATCTTAGGGCCCCTTTGAATCGTAGGGTTGAAAAAATGGAGGGATAGGAAAAACACATGATTCTGACAGAAATTGAAGTGTAAAACAGAGGATTACAAAACACAGGAAAAACATAGGAATGGTCGATTGATTGGAGCGCAGGAAAAACGTAGGAATTAGATGAGAGAGATAGACTTAGAGGAAATTTTCCAAGAGGTTGGAGCTCTTGCTAAATTTCCTCCAAAATCCACATGCAACGTGGATTTCCATAGGAATTTCATAGGATTTGGAAAGCTTCAATCCTATGAAATTTCCTATAGGATTTGAATCCTATGAAATTCCTATATAAATCATTTGATTCAAATGTGCCCTTACCCTCTTTGCTTTTTTTTTTGAGATGTTACCCTTTGCGTGAGGAGTAACTCATTCTCTCTCCACTCACTTCTCCATCTCATTACCTAATCCTATGTTATATTTTTGGTAGCATTTAAGAGCATCACTAAGAGATACCCAATAAATCACCTCCCTAAATAACCTTTTGGAGATTTTTAACTAGGATTTGAGATTCTAAAATATCCTCCACTCCAACAGATTAGGTAACACATGATTCTATGTAATATAAGATGGGATCACCTACAAAACTACCAACGGGCAACCACTCTTCGGTCAAAAAAAAAAGGGCAACCGCTCCCCTTCTCATATATAATAACCCGACAGGTGGGGCCCACATGTTAATCCCTCTTTTCTTCCTCCTCTACACCTTCTCTCATTCTCTTGCATGACGGGTTGGCAATGGTATGAAATCGATGGCTGGCAAATGACCAACACATGACGCCCAACGGCGGCACGAGTCGGGATTGGCGACGGACGAGCTTGTGAGGACTGGTGCAGTGTGGACATCTCCATAGCGTGCGAAAATTGCCCACGATCGGTGGATTGGGAGCGAGAGGTCTTCTCCACTTATGGAGAACGTAAATCACAGGATTGAAATCCCAAACTTTTTTAATCTGATTAGGAGTTTTGATGGATCTTTTTTTTTTCTTAAAAACCCTTTGGGATTGGAATAGTATTGAGCGATTGTTGATCATGCTCTAAACACTTATAGTACTTGCTTAAGCAATAGAAAAATCCATTGATCGGCACACTTCCCGTGATACTAAATGGTGGAGTACTATTTCCGCACTCCCTCTATCCAAAAAAAATATGTTGTTTTAGAAAGTTATAAAGATATAGGCTAAAAAAACTACCATACCCTTTATTAATGCAGAGAGAAACGAAGGAATATTAATGCTTGAATGGCTAAAACGAGGAAAAAAGATTAGTAGTTTTAAGAGGTCTAGTGGATGAGGACCTAAACTTAAAAATACATCATTGATGGACAAATTAAAAGGTAAAAACACAACTTTTTTTAACGGAGGGAGTAAAAACTTTCTGAGTATGAAATTCTTTACAATAGTTACAATACATTTGTGTGCACCCTTGGATAATTACCACTAAATCATTCACATGAAAACCATTAATGAAAAGAAAAAAAAACAGGCTATTCACTTGAAAATTTTCACATACTGTTTGGAGTCAGGCAGGCTCTGATGTCTGAGCCACCTGAAAAGCCAAACCAGATGGACTGATGGACCAACTTCATATGACACACACAACTGGCATACTGATCCGAGTTCCATATAGGCAGGACAGTTCACGAGCATGGCTGCTCAAAACTGTTGAGCTACTCTGCTTTGTAAAAAGGAAGAGACAGTTAAGTACAGGAGCAAGCAGTCTGAGGCTCTGCTCCACATGAGTTCACTGTTCAGTGTTTAGGTCAGGGGGACCTGGCTACTACCAGTAGGAGAGTACTACAACCATCTGATTGCAACATGATTCATGAAAAATGAGGGAAAAAGGAAGGGGGGAAAATGGAAAAAGAGGATAGTAGTAGAGGGAAACTATTCTAATCCCTTGAGGGATGTTCCCTCGTTTGCTTAAAAATCATTTAAACGGTTATGAAAAATTCTGAAAAATTTTGACAATATTCATGCAACACATATATACAACTCTACAAAATCTTAAGTTCAGACTCAACTCACACGTCGAGATATAAAAAAGACAAATTCAACGTATAAATAGTAGCGTAATGTTTATATCTAAATTTGTCTTTTTTGTTTCTTGATGTGTAGATCGAATTTGAACTTGACTTTTGGTGGAGTAATAGGTATCATTATACTCTACATTGTCAATTTTTTTTCATAATTTTTCACAACTATTTGCATTGAATTTAGAAGAAAAAGATATACGAGGGGATATCCCCTCGAGGGATTAGAATCGACTCCCTAGTAGTAGATGATAGAATGATCCCCCTACATCATGAAAGGTGCTACTACATCCAATTAAAAAAAAGTGGACTTTTAGATCCCTGATATCTGATGATTACATAGTACAATCAAACTTTTAATGACTTCAAACACAAATATTGGCTAGTACCTCCGTCAAACATAATATGAGGCATGTCCAGATTCATTATGTTAGGACAAGTCACATCCTAGATTGCTACATTCTGATATGAAAAGAGTAGTAGCGTAGATCCGTGACTTGAGAGCTCACAACATGGCTCTACTTATGAGGATAGGAGGCAAGTTGTTATCAGACTCATCAGAACCATGTTTTCAATGGTTGCGCACGCAACACATGGCAAATGAGATCCCTATTAAAGCAAAACCAACAGAAACACCGATTTGGAAGACAGTCTGTTCCGTTATCGAGCCAGTTATTGCCTCCACTAAGGTAACGATTGGGAACGGCCAGCTAGTGCAGTTTTGGCGAGACCACTGGACAGCAGCAGGACGATTCAACCTCATATATCCGACACTAGCTTCCTACGCAACAAATATCAACTGTACAGTCTCCTCCCAACACACTAACGGTACCTGGACAATTGTTCTACACCCGGTTCTCTCTTCCCGGGCTCAAACCGAGTTACAGTCCCTCATGGATATATTGTTGGAACAGCACATACAACAGAATGTCCCCGACAAAAGAACACTGCTGCTTGGTTCCACAGATATCACAACATCAGCAAACTACAACTTGTTGACTTATCATGGCATCCTTTGGCAGCCGGCAACACTTATCTGGAACAAGGCTATCCCCAACACTTGCAGGATCTTTTTGTGGTTAGCGTTCCGAGACAGGCTCAACACCAATGCAAACAGGGTTCTTAAAAAATGGGATTCCAACCCACACTGTATGACCTGCCCAGCTATTGAAACATCAAATCACATCATTCTTCGTTGCAAATTAGCAGGGGAAGTCTGGAAGAAGCTCAACCTATATGAGACAGCCGTGCGCAGCTCTAACATACAAGATTTTGTGGAATCAATCCTGGACACCTTGCCAGAACACCAGAAACCGGGATGGCCTGCATGCTTTGCTGCTTGTTCGCACGGTCTCTGGAAAGCACGCAACCAGCTGATCTTCAAGCTCACGGAAACAAGCGTTGCATACATCCTGCATCGAATCAGAGAAAGTCTCCAATTATGGGTTCATCGCTTAAAGCCTAGCCTTCGCGAACACCTCAACACTTGGGCAGACAAGCTTAGCTAGGTTTCCTTTTTATTCCTGTATTTTTATTTTTATTTTTATTCCTGTGTTTTGTTCTTTCTTCTTCCTTTTCTTCTCCTTTCCTTCTTTTTTTATCTTTCTTTCTCTTTATCCTTCCTCTCTGTTCCCCCCCCTGTATAATCTCTTGCCAGCCACTGGCTTTGTCACTTTTATGACCACCATTAATACAATGGAAACAAGGTAGAGTCTCTCTACCTTTTGCGTCAAAAAAAAAAAGTAGCTTTCATCTTATGTTTGCAGCTGAATACAGTGATGAAACTTACGTTCTGAACAGCCAACACCTTATAATCCAAATTTAACCCACATCTCATGTTTCTGATTTGGAGGGAAGATACACTCCTCTTTTTTTTTTCATTTATCTTATTATCACACCACATTACAATTTATTATGTACTATTTACAGATAGCAGCATATGACCAACAGCACTAAGTTTTTTTTTTCCTTTTTCACTTTTTTTCAAACGGAATTTTATTTGCAGAGAATTTAATTGACGACACACTTCACCTGCTGGTTCAGAATGGCGCGCCGCGCCATCGCCGGCGGCCGCCGGCGCAACCGCCTGCGCCGCTCAGGTGCTCGCGTTGAGCATCGCGCCGCAACCGCCGCCACCGCAGCCGCCGCCACAGCCTGAACCGCAGCCACCGGACTTGGCATGTCCAACGGTGGAGCTTTCCATGGCCACGCCGCCACCACAGCCTCCGCCGCAGCCGCCGGACTTGACATGGACAGCCTTGGAGCTTTCCATGACCATGCCGCCGCCACAACCGCCACCACAGCCGCCGCCGCAGCCTGAGCCGCATCCGCCGGACTTGACATGGCCAGCCTTGGAGCTTTCCATGGCCACGCCGCCACCGCAGCCTCCACCACAGCCGCCGCCGCAGCCTGAGCCGCACCCGCCGGACTTGACATGGCCAGCCTTGGAGGCTTCCATGACCATGCCACCGCCACAGCCGCCGCCACAGCCGCCGCCGCAGCCTGAGCCACAACCTGCACACTTCGCATGGACATCATCCTTGGAGCTCTCGACGGCCATGGCGCCGCACCCGCCGCCGCCACAGCCACCACCGCAGCCCGAGCCACATCCACCGGACTTGCCATGGCCGCCGACGCCAGCCTTGGTGGCCTCAACGACCTTGGCAACACCGCCGCCACAGCCGCCGCCGCATCCCGAGCCGCACCCAGCCGACTCTGCCTGGCCGCCGCCGCCGCCGCTTGCCGCGACAGCCTTGCATCGCGCGGCCTTGCATCTCGCGGCGGCCACCACCTTGTCGCCTGCCATGTTACTGTCGCACGCCGTGCCGCAAGTGCCGCAGTTAGCAGGAGCAGCCACCGTCTCGGCTGACATCGCCATGGCAGCAGTGTCGGGCTCAGAGATCGCGCCTTTCTGAGCAATGGCGCCACCGATGAGCTTCGAGCCGTCTTCGACATTGATGTCTTGGAACAGGAACGACATCACGATCCAAGGAAGCAGAAACCAATCCTCATTTACCTGGGAAAAAAAAAGAAGGCAAGAACAATGCAACAGGTATAAGCAAACTGAAAATTTTGTAAAATGTACAAAAGCAAACTGAAAACTTTGTAAATGAAAGTTGACGTGTACATAAACTGAAAAAAAATGTAAAAGATAAGGGTTGAAGTGTACCATTATCAGCTCAGATTTGGTGTCAAGCAATGCAACTGCTTTGCCATATGGATGTTCAGCAGAGAACTTCACAGCAGTAATAGCTGAAGCATTCTCCTCTGCGTGATTGTTGCAGCACTTCCGTTGAAATTCTAGCCTCTTTCCCTGGTAGAGTTTGATCTGGTTTGTTCAAAGAAGACTTAGATCATTCTTTTCGAGACAAGGACACACACACACATATATAGTAGATTTATGTGTGCAGGTAATGTATTAGCATCACTTACCGTTTTGTTGTCACATTTGAGCTCAAGTATAGAGCCATCCTTGCTTGGTTTCATGTCATTAGTGATGCATAAGTTAGAGTTGCTCAGTGACCACTTGTTGTCCACGAACTCTGCTAGCTTAAATGGTTTCTTTGATGACTTTGTTACTCCGACCAACTCCCGAGCGACAACCATGCCGTTCTTTGCCTTCTGATCCCTGAGATGAAGGCGAGTCAGTACTCATTAGCAAGAAGGATTTGATACAAAGAGTACCATTAATCAATCAAAAGATCCTAAAAAGGTAAACTAAAAACTAGTGCTTAAGTGCTTCAACAATTTTAGATTTGATTTATGAAATGGTTAACTGTATCCACATAAGTTGAAGTGTTGAACATCAGCTCCAATCGCAAACAGAACATTTTGTAAATGTATTCAATGGCATTTGAAATGAATACACATAAATACCATAAATGCTTTCCATGCTGTTACTAGTGAGAAAGTGTTAGTCCATTTCTTTTATTTTGAATGAAAGAATTAATCTGAAGAAGTATCAAGGAGGGCAGAAAATCACCTAATTTGAAGACGGATAAGTTCAGTATTGCAATCATACACAAAGTGAGTCCAGCAGCTCATCTTTTGATCCTTGATGGAATTCGGTGACAGAAAACTCTTAAGAGAGAAAGGTTCTGTCCTGATCATGCTAAGAACCTGCTGAGCCTTCACTGGGACAGTGGAAGAGGCAGCAACTCGAAGGCTGACGATAGGTGAACTGGCATGCCCATCATGAGGTTTCAATTCAAACCACCTCTCAAAGGAGAGCTTGGAATCAGACCATGTAAACTCTTGAAGAGGGATAGAAATCTTCCCAATCTTTTTGGGTTTCTTCGATGATGATTCCCGATCAACCAGTACTGTTAGAATGAGTTCACCAGTAGGCTCACATTGGATACTGGCTCCAATCGACTTCCCTGTTTTTGTAGAGATATCCAGCCTGCCACCATCACTGATGAACATGTCTGGTTGATTCTTTGTGAACCATATGTACACATTTTCCTTTGGAATTGCAGGTGGCAAGTTCTTGATGTCCACAATTTGCAAGAATAACTGCAGAAGACCAAAAGATTTTAAGTCAATAAATAATTTCAGTAGAAGAATCTTTGTAAAACAACTGCTGAATTCAGGTTCTGGATATGATGTTCCACATTAGTTATACTTTCAGAAACAACAGTTGTCAGTATAGCATTCTACACTTCAAACCATATTGTCAAACAGCTCCTTTATATAGGCCCTTAACACCATCCCCATTACCATACAGGAGTCTGTAAAAAGGAAAAACCACCATACTTCTGTGGCTTTGATTCAAGGATAATAATGTGTTGTGAGAGTATCATACCTCTATAACTGTTGTTTCAAGAATGGTAATTTGCGACTCAGCTTTGCCAACACTAAATTCACCATCCACCTCACTAATAAACATCTGAGGATTGGATGTCACAGGAGACGGCAAGTTGCCACGGTACATAGCACCAGCCTTCCAGTATCTTGCACCAAAGGCATTCTCAAACTGTTTGGTAGTCCCTGAAAATCCAGTATCGAGCTTCTTTCCTTCTGATCGATCGTCATCGGTGTCATCATGCTCCAGAACTCGTCCAATGAGCTTCAGCATATCATGGCAGTAGGTAGCAGGATGCAGTTGGTGAGTGTGCCAGATGACATCCACATCATAGGTTGGCACGCGAAAGAGCTTCATTTTGTTCTCCTGATTCGTCTTGATCAGGTACAAGAATCCTTTGTACCGAGCTAAAGCTTCTTCCAGAAATCGCTGATCATGCATAGTTGGTGTGTCAACCTGATATAAACAAGGTAAATTTCTGAGTACATCTCACATTTGCTTATGTATGGATCATCATTGACAAAATTTAGATAAATTAACATTTAACACCTGTACTACTTTTCAGTTCATAATAATGATATGATGGTTCAACTGAATGTTGAAGAATGATGTTTTGGATTTTATGATTCAGTCAGTAGTACTGTACTACTTTTATTATATGACAGTGAAGAATATTTCTGTAACTAGTACCTGGTAGAAGAAAGAAGACTGTCTCTTAACAGCTGCGACCAAATCATAAGAAATGTCCTCTGCAGCTCCAGCATTTGCATAAATTGAGTTGTCAGAAGAGCTTGTGTACTCCAGCTCAAAGGGCTCCTTAGGATATTGCTCAGCCCAAACCTTCTCAGACTGGTGCTTGGATTCTGCTCTAATCGAAGACTGAACATTGCTATTGTCGAGTATTCTGCCATACAATCTCTTGCAGTCCTTTAAGTATTGTACCTGAAAGATTCACATTTTGAGGATTACTTCTCTGCATAGCATGACCAGAAACATTACATGATGCTTTAGACATAGATATTTCAAAATAGTTGACTTAATTTTATCATCCAGTTCCTGGAGAAGATCAGTACCGGGTTAAGCCGATGGCAGTGCCATATCCATTCGCAATCAAGAGGAACAACTAAAGGCCCATCTACAACAGCAGCCTGAGTGTGCTTGGAAAGGAGAGGAAGCCAGCATGATTTGTACCTAAAATAACAGCAAAAACAGAATTTAAAAAAATCTCAGAACAGTAATCACAGATCTGAATAGAGATTCATCCATAACTGCAACTGCAACATGACAATGACTTAATGCCTAAACATCTCATAATGATACCCAGAAAAGAAAGTTACTCCATCCATTATTCCAACCTGATAGAGACATTGATGCAATAGTCACTTTCTTCTGCGTTAAGTTTCTAGACAAGACCAAAAACTAGCATAGTGGCAACTGGCAAGAGATTTTACTCCACTTCTCATCTACAATTTGACCATACCATTTCACATCACCACCCAAGTTCCCATTTTACCCAAGGCATATAGGTTGGTTAAACAATGTCAATTGCAAAGGAGAAATATCTCATAGACTGACATGGAGAACACTCCTAATATATCCCACAGTACTAAAAGGTGAACAGAAAAAAAAAAGTCAACTTGATGATTATTCCTCTGTCCTACAATTGTCAATTTGATTAATATTCTATCCTGTAAAAGAGTTCATCGAAGTTGGGCACAAGTTCCCCAGAATTTTCCATCTCAAGATACCCTAGAAATTCATCCATGAGCCCCCCAGCAAACACGATTGACTTCTTTTCATCACCTAGAAAAAAATGATTAATATCCTATCCTGCAAGTCAGCATTTCATCGAAGTTGCGCACAAATTTCACGGAATTTTCCATCTCTAGATGCCCTAGAAATTCATCTAGCAACCACACCAAACAAGATTAACCCCTGACAAGGAGAAAAAAAAAAACAAGAATCTCTCCTAATGTTCTTGAAATCCCAAGAAGAAGATATGGTGTTCATCCACCGTACCTGTGGATGGCCCTCTCGAGCAGCGGCCCCTCGTAGAGCCACCGGCGGCGGTCCACCGCCGCGAGGAACTCCAGCTGCCGGAGCGCCGCCGCGACCATGTCGGCACCTACGGCGACCCCCTGCGCCGCCAGCCACCGCGCCTCTTGCTCCCCGTCCATCTCCTCCTCCTTCTCCCACCTGCGCTTTTGAGATCAAACACGACACCAATTAACCGATTAATTAATCAGGGCGGGGTTATCTCAAGATCAAAATCCTACTCGAAACACCGCGAGATTTCGCTGTTTGACCTCTTGGTTTCTTGGCTACTACTACTCTGACTCAAACACGAGACTTTTATATAGTTTTATGATTTTTATCCCCCCTATCCGAATAGCAAATCCCCAAAATCTCACGAATTTGACTTCTTTGGAGCATTAAGCAGGATACGAATGACGCTAAAAAGCCTCTATAACTACAGAAATCAAATAATTTGCTAGCTAGCTAGGAGGCGATGAGAAGAACAATGCTACCTCGCAGATTGGGGTTCAGTTGAGAGCTCAAAGTCTCCAACTCTGCTGCGAGATGAAGATGAGATCACTCGGTTCAACTGGCTGCCTATTTATAGCGTGGGAAGTTGGCGCATCGCCCACGCAAAAGCGCGGCAAAATGTTGCGAGGGTTGGTACATGGCGACAAGATTATTACCCTTCGTGTTGAAATCTGGTAAGAGATTATTAACACGCAAGCTGAATTAGGACAATTCGTGATGATTAAAAAGGCGATTTTGTTATGCGCTTTCAGTTTTCAGAGCGTAAAGTTCAGTGTCACCTCAACAGAAAGGAGATGTGTTCGTTGTGCTTTTTGCAAGATTTTGATTTCTGATGACTAATTAAGTGCAATCTTCTGACAGTTTTTTTGGGATTGCTTGACGCCTTAAGACGAGTTAAAGGTTTTAGTATGCCACGTCAGCGTTTGTAAGAGTTTGTTAGGAAGAAAAAATTGTACCTTAGAGCTTTTTGGCATAACAATGTCAGAACTAAACTGAAAAGAGATCCTTCACTGAAGGTATTTTGCAAGATTAGAGGTGCTAAACTGACGAGATTAATTATTGTGCTATTTTTTGTCTGCTTTTGGCCATTTTTTGGCCCTTTAATTGTTCTTGTTTTGTGATTTCTTGACGCCTTAAAACAAGCGAATTGTTTGCTATCAGATGCATTTTAGTCAGGTAGAGAAAATGTTGCATAGATAAAACATTAGTCATATGAAATTGGAAAGCAAGTGTGTCAGCTAAATTTGGTAGTGTGTCTGATGATTGAGACCGAGGATATAAAAGATTTTCATTATCTAAACAATAAAATGTGTCAGCAAGATCCCACACTCAGCTAACGCCCAACAGCTTTACTTGATCTACACACCATTCAACTGAATTTTGTGGGGAAGTTTTTACGCATAAAATCCCTTGATTTGGGAAAAACAGACAAATGAATTTTAGTAGGTCAAGAAAATATGAATGCTTAGAAGATCATCAAGCACCTATTTCTTTCAAAGCTTAAAATTCTGTGAAGGGTTAACACATAATGATGACTCAACAAATCAGAAGTTGTGCAGTAACTGCAGTAGTGATTGCTATCTCTTGTCACATGAAACTTGGAAGGGCACTGTACTAAACTATGCCACCTGTATAGTCCTATGCTTCTCACATGGAAAGGCATAGTATGCAGTTGTAGCCTTACAGAGTTATTATGGTATACTATAATGAAATAAGTTCGATATGGGTTTTTTTTACCATGGAAAAGTTGCATGGACCGGCAGAAGAATGTTCTATTCTTTCACCAAAATTTGCATAAATTTTAGAATGTTCAATGTTCTTTGGCTGGTTGAAAAATCATAAAACACAAAATTTGACTTTTGTGAATAACTTACTTTTAGTACTTTTACTAATAATCTATATAAAATGACCCATTCATTTAAGTGGAAACAAACTGAATCTTCAGAATTAGAAAATGTTGCCACTACTTCTTTTCAGTACGAATAATGGAGTGCTATTTTATTTCTGAATCAAAAGATGCTACTCCAGGAACGTCCATGGGCTACACGTAGCCTTGTCTCCCATTGAATTTAGACAACCCAAATGCAGTAGTACAGCCGTAGTACAGAAGATGAGGCTACATTCATCTGTGTACTCCAGGACAGAGTCGATCGTACAACTGAATCGCTTACTAGCAAACACTGTGCAGAAATTTGGGTAAAGCTCAATCCAGGCAATTTAGGCCTAACCTTTCAAGTACAAACTTATGTTTGTGTTGATTTTTGGGTAAACTTATGCATGATGATTTTGTGTCTACAAGATTGTGTTGGTTCAGTACTTCAGCTCATGCAGATGCAGTACAAGTCGGTTCTTGCAGTACAGTTTGGATATCTTCAGACTTTCAGAAGCAGAACTGAACAAACTCAATTATAATTGCAGCTGGTAGTAGGCCACTCAGGCCAGCAAGGTAGGTTGCTGATCGATGCAGACTCAAGCAGAGGTACAAAGTACAAACAAGATGTGTATGTCATCAATCATCATTTCTATATATGCTTGTATATTTGCAAGAACTAGTCCGATCCCAGAGATAATAATCTTAATTCTCATCATCAGTTGAGAAGAACATGTTGAGATGTCAAGTTCTTGGATGTTTCAGCGATTCAGTTCGGTTTGTTTCTTCAGTTGCGGGAGCCGGCCTGGAAGATGAAGTAGACGGCGAGGCCGGCGGCGAGTGACGTCACCACCAGCGCCAGCGTCGGCGCCGGCGTCGCCACGCCCAAGTTCTGCACGGACGAACACCTGTCAATGATCAGAGCTGCAAATGCTGCATTGATGCGCATAGGTTAAGTAGATGTGATTGTACGGACCGCGACGAGGCCTTCGCCGGTGGAGACCTCGACGACGACGGCGGTGGAGAAGCTGACCATGGCGAGGCGGCTCAGCCACACGTCGGCGGCGCCGGCGCCGGTGCCGCCGCCTGGCTTCGCCGTCTGCTCGCATCTCACCGTCAGCGACGTCGCCGCCCTTGAGAAGAGTGGTCTCCTCTTGCTCGAGGTGACGCGTAGCACTGCTGCTGCATTTGGGGAAAGACGAGCAATGGTCAGAACTCAGGCCCAAAATTCACCAAAATTTGTGCCAAATTTTTTAAAATTCAAAATGTAAGGCAAATCAGGACAGGATTACTAACTGTTTTGGGAGATTAACATGTACTATGACACTTGAACATTGAACGTTGTAAACACAATGGAAAGGGAACGGGAACAATTTCTTTTTCAGCAGATAGTATCGAAATCCAAGATGCATGGGCAAATAAGCCAATAACTCATATGGCCCTGTTTGAATCAAAAGTGGAATTCTCTTTATTTCGATTCCTCAGGAATTGAACTGTATTTTTTTATGTAAACCAAAATGTAGCCTAGTTTATTTAGCTTTCTTTGTAAACTAATGGCCTTGGAACAACCTGAAGGACCAATTGGGCGCTAGAACAGGACTGTTCATCTTGATGATTAATTCGACCATCATAATCGAAAACAAAAAATTAATAAATGTACAAGCATGGTCATGGTCAAGTGACAACAGCATGGCAAGCCAAATTAAGCTTCAAGAACTATAATTAGGAGCTAGCTACCAATCCGGATGATGGAATGGAGTGATCAAGAGCAGCAAGCTGGTACCATGTCGCCGGGGAGAGGAAGCCGCCGCCGCCGCCGGCGGGGAAGAGAACAGCGATGGACGCAGGAAGACGGAGGAGATCGCCATGGAATGCTGCTAAGCTCTGCTGCTGCTGCTCGGCTTCTTCTTGCTTATGGCCCTTTTTTCTGCTAGAGCTTTTGCAAAGCTTTGCGTTGTTGGAGGAATCGGTGGCGGCACGGGAGCCAGCCGAAGTGAGTGGCCGTTGGCCGGCCGTTTGGAACGCGCCCTATCCAGGAAAAATCCGGCCGGGGTTAAGCACAATTCCATTGCATTCCCTTGATACATTCTGTGTGTTTTTTTCTTCTTTTATCTCAGAGAGTCAAGAGGCTCAGAGCCCATTCTGCAAATTGAAGCCGTTGGGCTCGTTGAGCCCATTTGGGACGCATGAACCTTTTATTTTTCTTAAAAAAAATCCTGGTATGAAATTCTTGTGCTCCAAAAAGAGGAGAGGAGGAGGAGAAGAACTTCTTCCTACTACCTCCGTTATGCTTATATTGGTATGGGTTTATTAATAAAAAAATAGCTTATGGTAAATCTTTTATATGCGTATCCTTAATGATTTAAAAAGAAATGTTGTAAATAAACTATTAAAAAACACATAATTAACTACTCCTTCATATTATAAGTCGTTTTGAATTTTTCCTAGTTAAACTTTTTTAAGATTTGATCAAGTTTATAGAAAAATTTAGCAACATTTACAACACCAAATAAGTTTTATTAAATGCAATTTTATAATATATTTGTTAAAACAAGAACATGGGAAAAATAATTAAATGTGATATATGGGCCTCGACATATGCCACGTCAGCAAAAACAGGGGAAAAATTGCTCTATACTGCCATGGCATCTACTTTGCACGAGTTTGAATAGTTGAGAGATAGAGATTTATGGTATTATCCATTAGGGATCTCATATAGACTCGACGTAAAGTTGAGGGATGGCAGGTAAACTTATTTCCTATCCTTGATTTGAGCCATGGGACGAAAGCCCAGTAGATCTACGATTGGGTTTAGGAGCTTGACGCTTTTTGACATTCTATCTGGCCGATGGGTTTCATTCATTTCTTTCACTCTTACATTTCACTCCAATTTCAATCGAAGGTAAAAAGGCCGGGCGATGGTCGAGTAGCTCCCAATTTGTGTCAAACTGAAATAGGTCAGTTATTAAATGGCACATAACCAGTGTATTTTTTTTGGGCAGGGATTTCGTTTTCGTTTTCGTTTTTCTTGCTACACATCACCAGTACATTTTTTTTCTTCACAATAAGGACACATAGACAATCCCTTCATCTTTTAATCAATCATCACCTATAATCATAATCTTGATTGATCCTAATGCACATACATGATGCAACCATTGACATAGCTAAAATAAATAAACTTAGACAAGCCGTCACTAACATAGAACAGGCCTCCTAGTACGTCCCATGTACATCATAATATACTATAAAATAGTCCTGATGGGTACATGAAAGTGACAAAAAAATTTTGCTACTTAATCTGCCTTCCTGAAAGTGACAAAATCATCGGAGCAAATCGGATGGTTGAGCTAGGGAATACCCGCTCTTTCCTTAATACCAGACATGAATAAGTATCTCCCCAAATTGCTTGATTTACATTGAAAGAGAGATAGTTAGAAATTTACATGTTTTTTCTTAGAATTAGTCCGTTTCCTCCAAAATTTCTCTAGAATTCATTCTTTTTAAGGAGAGCTAAAAATGCAACATATGAAAAAAATATCAGATGTTGCTTTCTAGGTAGAAATTGCTTTAAAATATTAGATAAATCTATTTTTAAGTTTGTAATAACTAAAATAATCGTGCGTTAATGATTTCCTTTTTTCATATCATGTTTATCTTCAGTATAAACAAACACCATCATAATCCCAAATGTAGGACGATTTCATATTTATTTATTTTCTTCGAGTGATCAATATACAGAGACCCTATTTAGATTGCTGCCAAAATAAACTTTTCTTTACAATGCCAAAATTTTAGTTAGTTGATAACATTATCAAATTTCGATATGATAGATTAAATGTGTTGTTGCCAAAAATTTTAGGCGGTACCAATATTTAGTAACAAACTAAATACATCAATATACCCCCTTCATCTACTTTTGATAGTAATATTTTATCTTGGCATTCATATCAAGAATAAGTAATTATACTTATCATCCATTTAAACATGTTGCTAGTCATACCTCGTAAATAAGCGATTCATTAATATTTACATTTCTCGATACCCATATAGTTAATCTTATGTGGAAAAATAGAGAGTCACGCATTAAATCTGAGAAAGTCATTAAGATGATAGGTTGTTGGATTGAAATATGTCTATCAATTTTTTTTTTCAGATTTAGAAATATAACTATCAAAAGTAGATAGAGAGAGTATTTGTTAATTTTTTTCAAAAATGGTATGATTCAAAATGTCATACATCTGAACGGGCTCATAGAGAGAGGAGACAAAGGAACTAGTTATCCACCTGGCTTGTCCTGCCTGTGGCCCTGGCCGGCCGCCCGCCCAAGAACGAGAGCTGCCCTTTTCCCCAGGAAGAAGAGCCCCGAATAAGGGCCTGTTTGGCACAGCTCCAGCTCCAGCTTCACCTCTTCTGGAGCTGGAGCTCAGCCAAACAGTTTCGGCTCCACCAAAACTGGGAGTGGAGCTGGGTGGAGCTCTCTCACAAAAGAACTAGAGTTGTGGAGCTGGGTTTAGGCAGCTCCACAACTCCACTCCAGACTCAACTCTTGGAGTTAAATTTAGGAGTTGGAGCTATACCAAACAGGCCCTAAATCCACCTTTCTCTTCCCCCATCCATCCCTACCTCAGCATCTCTCTCTCTCATTCTCTCTCTCTCTCTCTGCCCCTTTTCCCCCACCTACACGCCACATTCTCTCTCCCTCTCCTCCCCCCCATTGCGGCTACCAAATGCTCCTCCAGATTTGCTCCAAGGTATGCTATGTTTTTATGTATGCATCTGTAGCACCCATGTCCTCTCCTTTTCCCTCTCCTTGTTCTTTGTAGCAGTGTGTGTAGCCTGCCCATGTCATGGCATGCCAAGGGAAGGCAGAAAGAATTGCACAAAACAACAGAGAGGCAGGCAGGCAGGCAGATGATGGTCTTGATCATCAGCTGGATTTAGTTAGTTTTGTGTGTCATACTATAATAATACACACATGGGATGATAGTTAATTCAATTAGGGGAGTACTTGTTTGTATGCACATCTCCATGTGTATGTGTGTGTGTGTGCATGCATGCTTGCATATGCAGCAAACACACACAAAGTTTGTTTATTTATTTGTTTATTTGCTCCTGGTGGTCAGCCTGAACTGGCTGGCCTTTTGGGGTTTCTTTTTTCAATCTCCTTTTCTTTCTTGTACTAGTATACTATTCTACAGGTGGTAGGATCAGTTCCTGTTTGGATGGTAGGCTGAAACTGGTGCAGTGGGCACCTCTCATCCCCTCCCAGTTCCACATTTTGAAGAAAAAATATATCTTCATCGGTCTTGGGCTAAATTATTCAAGGTTGTATATGGTGGTTAGAACCCAATTCTGGATTAGTTCTTGGGGAATTCCCTAATTTGGCCATGGTTTGGTTCCCATTATTGACACCACCACCACCACAGGAATTTTCAGCTCAGCCTGGCACTGTTGGAGAGTAGTAGCAGCATCAGCATGAGCTAAGTTGTCACCAAAGATCCAAATTTTTGCTGTGTTGCTTGGTTCTTGAAGGCAACTATTCATTTAATTGGCTTCTGCTTCTGAGTTCTGAGTTCTGAATAATTGGATGGACATGGATTGCTTGCTCCCCTTTCTTCCATGAAAGTGCAGGTGAGGTGAGGAAATCCTCCTGTCTCTAGCTTGTTTGGAGTAATCAATCAAGTTTGGCTCTTTATTTGGGGCCGATTCAGTTCCTATTCTTGGCATCATCCAACCCTGTCAAGATTGGATTATGGGGTGATTAATATCTTGTCTCTGGTTGCATGTAAATGTGGTGCAGAAAGCAACATAGGGAAAGAGGGTAGGGGTGCAATGCAAAATTGCAAATGCAATAGGCCCATATCTCCCTTATGGAATTGGGGCCAGCTTTTTGGTGATTAGAAAAGCTCTGCTTGTCCTCTTGATCCCCTCCTCTTCCTCCTCCATCTTTGCCTCTGTGTTTGTGTGTGTGAGAGAATAAAAGGGGAGAAGTGGTGGTGGTGGGCATGGAGGAGAATGGCCAGTGGCCATGATTTCACCTCAGCATCAGGCTTGCCTCCTCTCCCCCCAAAACACTTCCCAATAGATTCCATCCCCTCTCTATCATCCTTGGTATCCACCCCACTTTTCTGTTCTTAATTGCAAAGGTTTCTGCAGGGATAACATTTTGTTGGGTAAGTCCTATAGAATCCTTCCATTCTTTTTATGTTGCTTTTCTTCCCCCATCTCCTCCCTCTCCTCTTCATTCTCCTATTTAAGTTCTTGATTTGCATGTCAATGGCGAGTAGTAGTAGCAGTGACTGATAAGCACAAGTGTAAGAGTCCTAGTTCTTGGTGTTTGTGTTCTTTACCTGGAGGAGATTTGGGAGAGGTGAATCCTCCTGGGAGCTCATGTTTTTTTGTCCTTGTTTTTACCTTGTTGAATTTACCTGGATACTGTCTTCACTTGATGTTAGAGATCTTTTTACCATCTGCTGGGGTTGCATTGGGTTGCTGTACCTCGTACCTACCCATTGAATCTTCCATACTAGATGTTCTTGATATGTCTTTAATTGTTTCTAGTACAAACTGTACACAATCCAATCTCCTCATAAATGCAATTTTTAATTCATGGCTTGCAAGTCTGAAGTGAACCATCATTCATCTTACTCTGTCATCCCAACTAACTGATAGCGAATTGCCCTGTGCTGAATTCAGGTTTAGCTAGCTAGCTCTGGTGCCAAGAACAAGCTGAAGAACAAAGAAGAGGTTGTCAAGCTGAAGCTGAGAGGAGAAAAGAGAGATAGAGAGAGATGGAAGGTGATAGCTTCTCAGGGATGGCCAATGGCGGCCAGGTGGACAACAAGCTGATCCAGACATTCCACAAGAGCTTCGTTCAGGTTCAGAGCATCCTGGACCAGAACCGGATGCTCATCAACGAGATCAACCAGAACCACGAGTCCCGGGCGCCGGACAACCTCACCCGGAACGTCGGCCTCATCCGGGAGCTCAACAACAACATCCGCCGTGTCGTCGGCCTCTACGCCGACCTCTCGGCGTCGTTCGCCCGCACGATGGATGCCTCGTCGGAGGGCGATTCGTCAGGGACGCTCCGCTCCTCCGACGGGGCAGGCCGGTCCGGCCAGAAGCGTGTCCGGCCCGGCTAGGATCAGGTGCCATTCTTGGCATTTTGATGCTCAGATCAAATAGGGTGGATGAAGATGAAGATGAAGATGATGGTGATGATGCCATTGTCACTTCTTGGGGACTTCTCTAGTGGTGTTACTATTAGGCTTAGTTACTCTTAATTTCTTTCTTGACCTCTTCATCATCTTCTCTACAAATGCTTTTGCACGAGTGTATCATTAGGGAGAAGCAAAACCTTTTACTATGTAGAAGAAGCTGCTATGATGATGAGAGAAAACGGCAATGTAGTAGTTCTTGACCATCTCTGCTCATGGTTGTCAGCCTTACTGATACTAGCATTCAGTTGTTTGATTCCTGACTAGATTCAGGTTGTTGTACATGAGAGCATATGCAGATGCAGTGTTGCATCTCTGCAGGTGTGCCAGATTGGTCAGTTCATCATCTCTCTCACTGGATAGATTTCAATGTCTCACTGGATAGATTTCAATGTCATTCAGTTCTTATATCCTTAACACTTTGTCTAATACTATTTCTTAAGCTGCTTTCTGATGCATTTTGCACTTGGAATGGATCATTCCTTTGATTAATTTGTGGCTTTCTGAAATTCTCATTGTACTGAATGCAAAGTGCAAAGCGTAAAGCTTTACCAGTCCTCTGCTGCTGCTGCTGCTGCTGCTCCTCTTTGCCCTGATGAGTTATGATAAAAAGCTTGATGACCAAACTACTTGTGCTCTAATTCCCTCCTTTTTCCTGCTCCACTTTTCCTTCTTGTTCCTACTGCTGCTGCTACTCTCATCACACTTGAGTTGGTGTAATTTAGATAAGGCTCTCCTTTTCAGCACGCCAAAGTAGAGGAAAATTTTTTTTAAAAAAAAGAAAGAAGAGGAAAGTAGTAGTGGGCATCTGCAAGATGCTGGACAGCATCAGCAACAGGAGGGACAGAAAAAGCTTCAATAATTTTTTGGCTTGCCAATCATGGTGTACAACACCATGGCCAGAATCTTGTTTGAGAGAGTAGTGCTGATGAGTGTGAATTCTCTCACCCTTTTTCCTACTGATCTAAACCCTTTTTTGACCGCTGATTTGGCCTGCTGGACAGTGTTCATGGGTCCCCATTGTTCTCTGCCTACAGTGATAACACTGTTTCAACTAATTAGAGAAGCACAAGGAGGAATGGAGGAAGAGGAGGCAGCTTTTGTGTGAGATTACTTACTAACAGTTTATGTGCAATAAATAAAGTTTAAAATTGACAGCTCAATCTTTTGAAAATTGTATGGTAAATTTTAGTTTGAATATTTGTAACGTCGAAATCATCGATGCACGATGATGCGCCGTTCTCCTCTTTTGCAAATAGAAAGCTTTGGAGACACTGAATCCTTACTGGAGCAATTGGATATTTGTAAATCTTTTATGTGCTAAATCTTACAGATTTCTTTTAAATTCCAAACCCGCGCTTCAAAGAAAAGTCCTATGAAGTTGCCTCTTCCAGAGGCAAAAGAGAGTGCTAAAATTCTAATGCTATGATATTTACTCACAATATATCTAAGTTATGATATTCAGAGTAAAATAAATCATCCAGGATGACATGAGCAAAAAGCACCAGGAATATATATATATATATATATATATATATATATATATATATATATATATATATTACCAGAACTATCTCGGCACAGTGTGGGCCCATATGAGAGGAGAGTATGTTCCTTGTGATACTCTTCCAAATGCTTATCTCCTCTCAATGACAGTCTCTCTCTCATCTCTGGAGCTAGAGGATCTTTCGTTTCCTTTCTCCATCAAACTACACAAGTATGCAGGAAATGCCATTGTCATTTGCTCAATGGACTGCACTTGGTAGGGCCCAGACAAGCTGCATCCACACACACAAAAATACATCAGTTTTGGGATCACAGCTGTGGAAACTGGCCGAATTTAAGGGCCCCACAACAATTCCACTGGATATTCATATTCTAACTTAGCAAAAAGAGTATTATCTTAGTTTGTTAGGACATATAAATGTGTGGTGTGTTAATGGGTAGCACATGAAGCTGCCTGTCCATGGAGCCAAATTGCTTCTAAAAAATTACAGTAGTAAATACCTTCCAGTCATTTAGGAAATACGGTCTTTTTACTGAAACAGTGAATTACTTGACAAAATTTGTACAGTACGTTGGGAGACATTTAAATCAGGATTCTGACCTATGGAGGAGGATCATGGGTGACAGAACAATCAATGTCGATGCCATCCTGCAAATATTTCAGATACAGCCATTGATGATAAAAATAGGATTGCCAATGAACATATCAGACACAGTAGTACACTCAGATATCGCAGCACTATTTGCTCAATTATTGTAGTGATGAAGATGTAGAAATTGTCTTTTATTGCCAGTAACACAGTTTTACAAAAGGTCCCCGAATTTGGAGGGCCAACATGTGGTTTTTGTCAGGCATGGCGTAGGCAGATTTAGTGCAGACTGTTTGGTGCATGATTAGTGTGTTGTTTACGCATGATTAATTAGAAGATCTAGTTTCTACCTACTTGAATTTGGTAAGTTTTCACATGTTTCTATTTGTAATTAATCATTAGTGGTCGGTTGAAAATAATTATAGGATTGATAACTCTACTATGGATCTTTCAATGAAAAAAAAGATAACTCTATGCTGTTTAAATTTCAGGGATCATGGCCTGGCTATAAAGATTCAGGAAGGTGAAAATACATTCTTAGAAGCTGTGAACCCATTCTGTTTTTGTTTTTCTGTTGTAATGAAGATAAAACAAATTTCTCCCAAAAACCAAAGATAGGTTACATTAATCAAGTTGAGAGTTGAGATCCCCTCATTCATAGAGAATTGAACTCAAGTTCAAGAATTCTGAACATATATTATATTCAGCTTAAGAGTTTTGCTTGGTTGGTACTCTGCTAGCTATATCCAAGTGGCTGTTATGTCTGTCGCTTAGCAACTTGCACCCAATTTAAGCTGTGTTTGTACTTCCTTATGTTTTCCCAAGTGATTGATTCAATTACAACTACTTTTACAGCTTAATCAAATTCAGAAATTTCATACCTGAAAAGCTTATCCACAGTTTTTAATCAGCAGAAAAAAGTAGGTGGTTGAGTGGTTCACATGTAATCCTGGCCAATACTGTAAAACTCATTAGTACACCATTGGGAGATTGGGTATTGCTGTAGTGTTGTACCACACCAATAGCAAATTAGCAGTTGTGCACAGACATTTTTTTTTTCTGGAATCAAGAATTTTATCAGTGAACAAGGACACCATGGAGTAAAGTCTTACACAGCTTATTCAAATAAAAAAAAGGTTGAGTCTTATAATATCTGAAGATAGAATGTGTTTTTATATGCACTAGTTAATGCCACCACTGAAACTTGTGGAGGATTAGGTGGTGTTCCAGCAGATCTGATCTGATACTCTGTCAGCTGATTGACTCCACTACACTGAAATCTGATACATCATAAGCAATTATGTTATACCCTGTAGTAGGTATGTGGAGCTGTTGGATTTGGGAAAAATAATTGGGAGAGGACCACCTCACACTAAGGCCAAAGTGTTTATAGTTTTGGCAGGACCACTGATTAATGCAATGATAACTATGTTAATTAGGCTTATCATGTGCATCACACACATGCTTTTGAGCATTGGAAGTATCCATTTTCATCCAAAAATCTAGATAAAGGCCTCTCCTTTTCTTTTTCCTTAAAAGTATCCCCCAAGGATGCTTGTCCCTACTCTCTCTAGGGTGCATGAGCATGGAAGGCCTTTTATAATTTGTATACTCCACCATTTGTTGAAAGAGAAACAGCGGATACATATTAAACATGAACCTCCTCTGAACATGTTTTGCTTTTTAATGTTAGATTGCTCTAATCAGCAGTTTTGTAATATTTGAAGCTATTCATACAATTAATTTGAGCTGACCATGTTTGTGGTTAGTTACATTCATCATTTGGTTTGACCTAATCTGAAATCACCAAGCAGTTCATTAGAGTTCATACACACCAGGTAGAGTTTCATTGTTTATTTTCATCATGGAAACTAAGCATGTCGAATGAAAGATGAATTCACCAGTTATATTGTAAAAGAACAAAAGGAAGGCGATTGTTACAATAATTTTCTATATTTATTCACAGTTGGAATTCTATTTTCAAGAATTTCAACCTTGTGATCCAATCAAAAGCTCATCCTTTCAAGTTCACCTTTTTTTTTTATCACGCATTTAACCAATCACACAAGTCCGCATCATGCAGGAATCTTGAATGTTAGCTGTTCTAAAAATCATGTCAGGAGATAGTACCAATCCAAGGATGGAGACAAACCATGATGCCATCTTATGGACCATAAGCACTACACAATATACATGCAATAATTTTCCTGATATACTACATCTAAGTAGTTTAACCAAGGATATGTTTTCTTTTTCTCAATTTTCTAGTTCATCTGACTGTCTAATTAACAAATTAAATCTCAGTACTCCCACAAGCTGTACTATACTACCAAGTGGCAACTTAGGGAGTATGGCTTAAACCAGAGCTGTTTAGTTGTTAAGTTTCAGTACAAAACATTGGTTAGGACCACAAAAGGCACCAAGGAAGAAAAAAAAAAGAACTTTGTTGTCACTCCTAGGACTGGGCATGATGCAACAGCAGCAATAAAAAGACACAAAAAGAGGCAAAGAATCTATGATCTCTCTCTCTCTGTGTGTGTGTGTGTTTGTGTGTGTGGAACTAGGCCTTAGCTGGTGCCATGCCATGCAAAACTAGCCAAAAGAACAATGTCCTTTTCCTGAGAGCAACAGCATGGAAACCTTAGCCACTGTTTTGTTTTTGTTTAAGTTGCAAGTGTAGTGTGCAGCAGTTTTCAATATGGCACAAGATGCTGTGAGACTGTTCTTAAGCTTTTTTGCTTTTCTGTTTAACCAATCAGGGCAGGTATCATCCTTGATTTTGCAAAATAACCCATAAATGCCATCTCCTGCATGATATAGCTTTAGAATAATGTAAAGTACACTAAGAGAATGACACTGATGCAGTGTTTACAAGATGCCCAAATGATGCTATTCCTTATTAGCCGAAACAAGAGGAGATAATTCCAAAATGGACTTGGCGTACCAGATTCCTGCTATATTTATATTCCACTTTCTTTGGGTAGTATATCTACTTTAAGGGTTTTGCAGTTGTTCTACAAGGGATCAGTAGTTCTTACAAATTATGTCTCTGTACTCAACTTTGGCAAATCTCCTCTTTAATGTGCTTCAGATATCTGTACTTTGGCTGTGTACATCCTCTCATGGATGTAGAGGCCAAGTTTCTTAATCCATTATCCAAAAAAAAAAAGATATCTCTACTTAGACTTCAGATTCTGTTATTTGCAATTGATTTCACATCTATCAGATAACATGGCCACCTTAAAAAATTGGCTTGAAAAGCTAGCAATTAGCAAACGAGTTCAGTTTGCTGGAAGGGGAGAAAACCAAAGACTCAAGTGAATCCCTGTGCATATTCAGTTATTGCAGATAAATACCTGCCTGGAAGAGCACAGGCTCAAGTAAATCCCTATAGTAAATCTGGTCTCTATTAGCAGTACCCTACCCCAGTAATTAAGAATTCCAGTGCACTCAGAATCAAAATCCCAGGGAGTAAATCTGTGTATCAGATCCAGTGTCAGTACTGGGAGGTTCTGTTACTCGTACTAAATGCAGTACACTGAACATTTTAACCATTTCAGTCCCAACAACCGGGTCAGGACCATCAGGACATGATGCCAGTACAAATATGATTGAATGTCTTGCTTCGCATGACAGATATAAAGCTTAAAACGAACATGAATACATCTAGTATACAACAAACACTAGGAAGAACAAACCAAGTTAAGAGAATACTGCCTGCCTATTTGGAAACAAGGCCATGTTCTGAAATCCTCACAACAAGAAAAAAAAAACATGAATGTAGTATGCCATATTTCATATGAGAATACTGACACGCATTATTTCAGATGAGAATCACGTGCATATTTTGCTACCTTCTGCTACAGACAGGTTGTCGCAGCAGCTGATCATTCACCTTTGTTCTTTAATTATCATTAGACCAGCAATGTGAACTAGGCTCATTTATATGCAATGACAAAGCTAGTAGCAACACTGTAACCGCAGTAAACTTGTTCATTAATATGCGAGTAATGCAGCATTAACACTAGGTAAAACGCTGAGAAAAGATTGAGTGTCAGAGATCTGGTCCCAAGAATCCAAAATTGAGGGCGTACTGTTGGGCATCTTGAGTACCAGGCAGTAAAGAACACAGCAGAACTAGATCAAATTGATACGCAGAAGTTCAGAACCACTAGTTCGTTATGCACATTTAAACTGTAGGCTATAGCAACTCATCCGAGAATTAAATTTACTTTAATCTCTGTACTACTGTCTCCTTTACATTTGTACATTGTTTGCATCAGCTAATTTAGTTTTAATTGCTGCTCATTACAGAGAGGAGCAAACTTAGTTTTAATTGCTGCTGATTACAGAGAGGAGCAGAGGGGCACAAACGGTGACAGCTTCTGTTGGTAGAAACAGTTAAAAGCATCTGATTTGACTACCGAAAGGCGCAATCATTCAGAACTTGTGGAGCTTATGCAGCCACCAAGATCTGCAGGATGGAATCAGACAGGAAAACAGGGATGGACTACAAATCACAACCTGTCTAAAGCAGCCTACTGTTTCCAAACAACTTCCGATTCTAAAGAGGTCATGATTTACTAAAATAATTCGTCCTGCATTTTTGTTTTCAGAAAAAGATCATGCATGCAAAATGGCAAACTGTCAATGTAAAACAAATTTGCAAAATCAATGGTAAGGTTGACAACTGTTCAACCATCATCACATTGGTGGGGATATTTACATCACAATTTGCCACGCTTAAGGTTAGACAAGTTTAACCGGGTGTTTGGTCGTAGGCAGTAGCCATAGTTATGGCAAGATTCTCTTATAATAAATTGGGTCCTACGTGTCAATGACTAAGTGTCAAGATTTCCTTCGGTTTAGTAATAAGTTGTGGTTAAGAAATTGATCACCTCAGCTTAAGCAAAGTGTGACAACTTTGAGAGTACTAATTGAGGCCCTATTAGGGCAGCTTAATTGGGCTTGATATTCCGATAGATCTGTCGGCCCAATTGACCAAAGTATTTGGTGGGCTGAATGGACCATACATAATTGGGCCTCATTTCTGCATCAGAGGACATATTGGGGCCCATGATAGCTGGTGGCGCTGATTGGGCTGTACTGGGTTGGGCCGTACACGTGGCGCCATTGGACCATTAAAGTCCGGCCTATCACAACCGCGTGCAGTAGGCCAGCCCTGTAATAGGTGAAAGTTTGAATTCATATGTAGGGCTCAAAACTTAAGCGTACACCTTTGAAATACAGGAAAACAAGCTCTATAATAAATACAGGAATGTGTGAAAACTTAGGACAAGTTTTATAGTGGAAGTGGTTGTCACATTTAATATTATCCACATCATCAACTACTTCCTCCGTTTCACAATGTAAATCATTTTAGTATTTTCCACATTTATATTGATGTTAATGAATCGTCAATATGAATGTGGGAAATGCTAGAATGACTTACATTTTAAAACGGAGGGAGTAATTTATTAGGGGACAGCTCATACACCACATTGCCTCTAATATACTTGTCCCAATGAAACATAACTATTTATTTTTTTTCACTCTCATCCAATCAACATCACTCTTTTCTCTTGAACAAGAGCCAAGCATCAACTCCAAAAATTCACAAAACAAAATGAGTGCAGGGCTAGACTTGGGAGGCCCGAGGAAACAGCTCAGCTGCACAAAAGTCTGAACCACTTGGTAAGAAAAATAAAAACGTAGTGGTGAAATTAAAGTTTTATTAGGATCAATGACGATTCAAATGCAAGTCTCTGTCTGCTCATGTTCATTTTTTTTGTTTTCAGGTGCCGAAGTTGCATTTTACTGCATCAGTTTCGGCTAAAGCACTGCATTGGACATTTGTACCTAATGCTTGAAGATATTCCGATAGCCAGGTGTCTTTTTTTTTTTTTTTTTGAAACGGAAGGCAAAGCTTGCCTATTCATTGAATATAGAGGGAGATAGCCAGGTGTCACAAATAAGCTTCCTTGATGATTGTATAAATTCAGTTTTCGTAATAAATACTCATAGCAGATCGAGTAGAGAGTTAATTTAACAACCAGATAATGGTTTCAGACGTAATACATAGGCATTAGGGCTCCTTTAGAATGCGGGAATCTTACAGGAATATCAGAGGAAACAACTAAATTCCTGTGAAATTTCTCCAGTAGTTTACCATCGGCAGTTGACATAACAAAGTTCACAGCCGAGGAAAATGCATTTTTCCCTGAAATATTGTCTCTTAACACGTGTAAGGATCACCAATCAATTAATATTCCTATATACTTCCTCTATTTCATAATGTAAGACTCTCTAGTAACTGGACCTCTATTTCATAATGTAAGACTCTCTAGTAACTGGAGATGATGGATTTCAGCGTACCGTGAGCGCACGCAAAAAAAAAAAACTCTTCTTCTGCACAATTGACAATATAATTGTGCCGACAGATATCTTATTGTGCTGTCTGACCGTTTGATCTATGTCATGATTCGTGCTTCTATCAAACCGAAGAACAGAACACTAGTTTTCTCCAGCACAGCCCTGCATGCAGCAGTATGAAACGGGTTGTTAAATTACTCCCTCCGGTTTCATATTAATTAACGTTTTGGACAAGATTGAGGTCAAACATTTATAACTTAGACCATCAATAAATTTAAAAATATTTAGTTTAAAAGAACTAGAACAACATATATAGATTTGTCTTTTAAAGTACTATAAAAAAACATGCATTTATTTATTATATATATTATAATAAAAAAATAAGGTCAAAGATGTATCTTTTAGACTGTGTCATTGTCCAAAACGTCAATTAAAATAAAACCGGAGGGAGTAACATTTTACATCGGGAACAGATGTAACTTAGCACTAGCCTGGTTTTTGTGGCATACGCTATGGTTTGGTTAAAATGACAGCACAATTACAATGTAATTACATTGTAGTTACACCAAAATTACATAGTAACTACAAGCGTAATTATAATTTTGATGTAAAATTTTTATAGATGCATAAAAATATGAAGTTTGATTGAAACTTGTTAAAATGAAACTAGGTTATATTCTTGCAAAATATTATGTTGCAGAAAAAAAATAATCGGACTGTTTTGCCATCCAAAATATATCTCTTTGATGTGTTGCCGGCTTGTTATCAACAACCGACCTTTTTTCCCAAAATATGTCACCATATTTATAGTTATTTCCATAAAAGTAATAGGTCTAATTTTTGTGAAAGGAGGGGGTAATAGATATGGAAAGCCCTTGTAGTTGAGAGCCGACCGCGAGCGAGTTTAAATATTAGACATGATAGGCATCAGGGATTTTGACAAATCTTAGACTTTCTCCCCAGTTCCCATGGTTTCTCTGTGTTTCAGTTCGTCATGCTATGTTGTGCATGAGTGTTGTTGATTCTGATTGTTTCATTTCTTTGCTTTTCTATTTGTCAGATTTGATAGTTTGTCCATGATGAACTACACATAGTACAATTAAGGCATTGAAGGCATCAAGAATTTAGAAATATTGAGCACTATAGATGTTTTATGTATCCAGATGGTAATATGGGGTTGGATTACATGAGGAGGCATTTGGGTCTTTGCTCCTCTGTTTGTAGCTGGGGGTTCTACCACTTTTGGGGAGACATCGTCAAGCAAACATTTTTCGTCTTAAAAGTTATTTCTCAATTATTTCCCTTGGCAATGCACAAACTGTACTAGGTAGCTTGTATAAAATGTGATTTTCTGGTCTGAATGAGATTGAGTACTAGAACATGAGACCCAATTTTTCAAACATGTGAATGTCATTGTAGTTTGCGTCGTTTCAAAATTTCCTTTCAAGCATGAAACATGGAGATGAAATTCGCAAAACAAATTGTGATTAAGGCTGAAGGAATAACAGAAGACATTAGAGAATTATCATGAGCTAGCGCATTTGGCAAAAGTCATATTTGTTGCATTAACTAAACGTCTAAACCTGTAGGTAATCGATTGAGCATGCTCTTGAAGACGAAAAGAAACAATGGAAGAAAGACTAATAATTAACCATTTCAAGAAAAACGCATCCAATACTATTTGGTCAATCAAAAGGAAAATGCAAAATGTGTTTGAAAGTTCTCCTCATACACGTCGCGTACACAGCCAATCCTTATACATTCAAGATTTGCATAACTTAATCAAGTAAAAAAGTGCCCAGCTAGATAATAATTTGTCACACATACTGTCAAAGAAGCCAGAAAAGTATAGCTTAACACATGTTCGTAAAACCAGATGAAGCTAAGAGCCAGTAATGATTTGCATACTTGCATGGCTACCCAAATCCACTTTGCTCGGGGAGAAAATAAGAAAATTTACATACAAACGTACGGTGATTAATAAAACAACATAAAGAAAAGGTCTACTGGCAATAGTACTGAATACATTAAAATCGGACCATTCTAATTTATAATTGCTATTTTCAGAACCAAATCAAAAGCAGATCATTTTAAATGCTTTCTTCACCTAGAGTCTTCATTTTTTCTTTCAGAGCAGCATATGAGGGCACCGATGTCCACGTTATATGATCAGAGAATCATCAAAGGACAAGTTCGTACATTAGCTCTCGTGCCAACAATATATATATATATCTATATATATATATATATATATATATATATAGATATATATATATATATATATATATATATATATATATATATATATATATATATATATATATATATATATATATATATATATATATATATATATATATATATATATATATATATATATATATATATATATATATATATATATATATATATATATATATATGCGAGAGTGGATTCTAAACTCTCGAGGGGACGTCCCTTTGTCATTTTCATGCTATCCAAATAGTTATAAAAAATAAAAATAAATTCAGCAAGATAAATTAATATATGATAGATCATTCCACAAACATGACTCAACTTCTATAACAAACATGACTCAACTTCTATAAGTTGCAACAAAAAACAAATTAAATTAGGACTAGTTAACATATATTCACCAGTTAAATTTGTTTTTTCATTGCAACTTGTAAAAGTTAAATTTGATCTTGTATGTTTGTGTAGTGATTTATGACATATTAATCTATCTTGTTAATTATTTTTAGAGCATCTTTCCTATCGTTTTTGAGGAGGTACCACGAGGTACTATGAGGTACGAGGTACCAATATAATCTAACCGTTGGTTTAGTAGGGGTATGATTGGGCTAACGAAAATGAGGTACCGCCGCTAATCACCGCCCACTCAGCCAATAGCGACATCCTCTATGCTGCTCTCTTCTCGTCTCTTCCATATGCTGCATCAGGTCGTCCATGCCGGCCGTCTGCACTGTGCCGCCTTCTCATCGAGGCCGCCGCGCCGCCGCCGTCGCATCGAGGGTGCCACCGGGAATGTCCGCATCTAGGGTTCGCGACCTTCATGTCCGTGCCCTCGCCGCCATCTCTTGCTGCCCTTGCCTCTCGCTGCCCCAACCCTGCAATTTAGGGTTAGTTTCTCTAGCTGCTCTTCCCCGATAATTTTTTTCCTCTCACGAACCAGAGAAGGAAGTGAAACACGAAAGAAAGTGATGCCGCACGCGAAAGTACACAAGTACCCTCCCACCCACGGTACCACTTCAATGAGGAGGTGCGGTACCATGAGGTACGGACGATTTATGTCCGTTGGATGATGCCAGATCAGCGGTCACGATTTGGTACTGCACAACCTCAAGGAAAGTAAAAAACCTCTTATTTTTATAATCATTTAGATAACATGTAAACAACGAGAGGATGTCCCATCGAGAGTTTAGGATAGTTTCTCATATATATACTCAGATATATAGTAAGACATGCACCTCAACCATCTACAAGCACACACCCAATATTGCCGGCAAAACATCTGCAGCTGCAAGTCATCTCGTGCATACTCTTCCAACGCATGGACAAGCCCCAACTTAATTACTTCCTCCGTTTCACAATGTAAGTCATTTTAGCATTTTCCACATTCATATTTATGCTAATGAATCTAGACAATATCAATATGAATGTGTGAAATGCTAGAATGACTTACATTGTAAAACGGAGAGAGTAGGATTGTGATGTATTGGGAATATCGATATGGTGATCGCCGTACCTAATGTAAGTGAGATTGTAGTTAATGGCTATATCGATGCATTTATCTTATCGCACGTATGGTGAAAAATTCACACTGATTTGACTCCAACTTTTTTTTACAACTGATTGTGAACTAGATCAGACAAGGTACAAGATACATGTTTTTTCATCATGATATCTATTGCTTATGATCTGATCGTAACTTGCAGGGGACGTACTCGGACGATGCAGGCTACCACAGGAATGCTACGAGTTTGCTTACATACGGTTCAAGGATAACGTTGTAATTCGGATCAAGACCATCTTGTTCACCCAGTTGAACTTGTACGATCCATAGTGCCATCAGTGTAGGTGCATCTTTTGTAAGAGTACGTCGTATGCTTATGGCATATCTCTAAACTATCTTAAAGAAATATAGGGAAAATAAAAGAGTTTGAAGGGAGAGACGTCCCTCCAAACATTTTTTAAGAAAAAAATCGTGACCGTCGTGTTGGGGATTGAACACGGGACTTTAGGGGTTGAAATCACACACTCTTTGTCACTGCACTATCACGTGCATCTCCTAAAAGAAAGAGATTTGCTCCGATCCAACAAAAAGTACCTCGAGGTACCGGTACCTCATGGTACCAAGTCGTTTCCGATCGTTGGATCTAGTTGGACAGGATGACATTGTTAGATCCAACTATCGTAAATGATTTGGTACCGTGAGGTACCGGTATCTTGAGGTACTTTTTGTTGAACCGGAGCAAATCTCTAAAAGAAATACTTGGATAAGTGCAAGAGCTGTAAAAGCAATGATGATATGATTTTTGTCTTCCCCTCTAACTGGTGGATCTCCCGTACAAAATTACGATTGGAAAAAAAATGTGAAAGTAAATTTATTTTGTCGCAACACAAATATGCAAGGCGATAGTAGAAACAAATTCCTATTTTTATAGCTAGAATTTTCTGAAAAACTACCAATGGCCAGTGGGTATATTGAAGTCGACAGGACTTCTTTACACGTACGATCGAACCAAAGGTGTGGGTGAGGAGATTAATTAAATGTCCTCCCCAAAAGGAGAAAAATCGACTCTGTTACCAGATTTATACGTTATACAACTAGTTTGATGCATTCAACCATAAAAATTCCTCTTACAATTCGACACTCCAAAGAATCGGCTTGCTACGTACTTGGGCAAATTTGGTTTGAGAGGCATTGGAAATGATTCATGTCGACTCATCTTCAGATCATGGACTCGATTTGTTGTCTTGTACGTGTGATCAAGCACCAGTTTCTACATGAGCTTAATCTTCAATTGTCCAGGAGATAAATTAAAAGAGGTAGCAAGCTTTTAGATGGAATCAACAGGCATGTCTTGAACTCTCCAAAGCATCCACTAAAAAAAAATCTCGAAACGAAACGAGTAAAACAATCCTCTCTCCTTCGATCCAACCAGGCCAGCCATATCTGTGGCATAGGCTTGGGAGGCATGATAGAAATTTAGGAAAATACTGCAGCTACCATTTATTTTGCAACAGCCGCGGAGACACTCTCCCTTTTCTTTTTATTTACCAAAGTACGTAGTATTGGATGCTTTTCTTGAAATGGTTAATTTGTGTTTCTTCCATTGTTTCTTCTCGTCTTCAACATCATGCTCAATCGATTACCTGCAGGTTTAGTTAATGTATCATATATGACTTTTGCCAAATGCTATAGCTCATTTTAATTCTCTACTGTGTGTTTTGTTATTCCGTTAATTTTCTACTGTCTTTTGTTATTCCTTCAGCCTTAATCACAATTTGTTTTGCGTATTTCATCTCCATGTTTCATGCTTGAAAGGCAATTTTGCAATGATGCAAAGTACTATGACACTCACACGTTCGAAACCTTGGGTCTCATGTTCTAGTACTCAATCTCATTGAGGCCAGACGATCACGTTCCGTACAAGCTATGTCTAGTACAGTTTATACACTTCCAGGAGAAATAATTGAGAAATAACTTTTAAAGCGAAGATTTTTTGCTTGACTATGTCGCCAAAAAAGTGGTAGAACCCCAGCCACAAATAGAGGAGTAAAGACCCAAATGCCTCCTGATGCATTCCAACCTATGGGTACATAGAACATCTACAGTGCTCGATATTTCTAAAGAGCATTTTTCCCATCCTTGAGGAGGTACCATGAGGTATGAGGTACCATGAGGTACCAATCTAACCTAACCGTTGATTTAACAGGAGTATGATCGGACTAACAAAAACATGTGTCCTCTCTTCGTCGTCCGTGCCGGCATCGAGCCCGCCGCGTCGTCGCATCCAGCCCGTCGACGCCAATCGAGGCTGCCGTCGTCGTTGTGCATCCCGCCGGCCACTGACATCACCCATCCAGCCCACCGTCGATGTCGCCAATCGACGCCGCCGCCGCCGTCGTGCATCCCGCCGGCCGCCGCCGCCGTCGTGTATCCAGCCGGCCGCCGCAGTCGCGCATCCAGCCGCCCGCCGCCATCGCGCGTCCAGCCGCCCCCGTCGCCGCGCGTCCGTCCGCCCGCCGCCGTCTAGCCCCCTCCAGCCGCCGCGCGTCCGTCCTCCCGCCGCCATCCCCCTCGCATCCGGCCGTCGCATCCCACCGTAGCGCCATGGCCGCATCGATCGATCTCACATGCTCGTCGTCGTCGTCTCGGCTTGGGTCGCCCGCCATCGCATCCCGCCGTCGCGCCACGGCCGCCGTCGCATCGAGGCCGCCGCCTTCTCACTGCCGCATCTGCCGTCGCATCCCGCCGTCGCGCCGCGCCCGCCGTCGCATATCGCCGTCGCGCCGCGCCTGCCGTCGCATACACCCCGCCGCTCCTACCGCCTCCACCGCGCAGCGACGAGTACGAAGGAGCGGCGCTTGAGGTTAGGTCGATCGAGAGAAGTGACGCGAAATTACGATGATACCCTCCCACCTCAAAAACTGATCGGTACCTCCTCTCACAGGAAACGCGGTACCACGCGGTACCGAGGTTTTCCAGCCATTAGATCACGCGAAATTAACGGCTAGGATATGGTTCTGCCTTCCCTCAAGGACTGTAAAAAACCTCATTTCTAAATCCTTGATGCCTTCAATGCCTTAATTGTAATGTGTGCAGTTTATCATGGACAAACTATCAAATCAGCTATATCATCCCGCTCGCCTCATCTCAACTGGCAGAAGCTTACTTGCCAAATGGTTGAGAATTTTCCTCATGCCTCCCAAGCCTATGCACAAACATGGCTGGTTAGCTGCCTGGCTGGATGGATGAAGGATTCCTGGAGTCGTTTTATTCTCTGAGCATTTTTTGAGTCGATATTGCTTGGTTCTTTGTTGCAGAGATGCTTCTCGGTTCTCACATTTTGCTGCATTTTATAGAACTCGTATTTCTGCATTGCAAAAGAGACCATGTGTTCTCTTTTGGGACCCTGAAGACAAAGGGACTATTTATGGTCCTCAATTATTTTACCTTTTTTACCTACTCTACCAGGGCCGGTCCTGATATTTCGGAAGCCAAGAGCGAAAAAAATAGAGGCCCTCAATGGGTATAATATGTAGTGTATTTTTTTCTTAACAATGGTAGAACTAACCAACGTAAAATACGATGCTACTACACTAGACTACGTAAGCTTATACTTATTAAATTATTGTAATTATTGTAGAGAAAACATTGCAAACATAATCCAATTGCCTATTAATAATTCCACGACTTTGAGAAAATTGTGACAGCACCAAGTAATTCATGGTAGCATTTTTATAAGAAAATTCAGTGATAATTGTAATTGTACGTACCAACATGAATCAGGATCAATCTGTATTTAGTAGTGGTTATATACATTAAATACCATTAATAATCATCTCAATAAAGAAGAGAGAGAGAGAGGAGAAAATGAGTGGGACGGTGAATAAATAATCCAGTCTTGGGATTAATCAAGACGTGGAGCTTGGAGATCAATCTACGATTCTCTGCTTCTAAGTTCTATTGGTAATCAAGCCGCAAATGTAGGTGCGTGGCCGGTCGGAGCGGACTGGGATTCGGTGACATTCTTCCGTGACATTTTTGGTGACATTGAGTCACTGACATGTGGGTCCAGACATATGTGGGTCCCACATGTTAGTGACTCAATATCACCGAGAATGTCACCGAATCCCAATCCGGTCGGAGCCCTTGTCACGGCGGGGCCCAGGGACACCGCCCCGCTCGCCCTGCCCCAGGGCTGGCAACTTTACCTAAAGCTCTTGTAAGGATCTTGAGCTCAACTGCAATGCGGATTTAGACTATATAACTCTCTATATAAAAAGTGGCGGCTTGCGTCCCACAGCTTGGAACAATCGTGTTCATCCCCTGCTAGTCATGATCACAAGGAATATATGAAAAATGTGTTTGTATGATCGATATATGATGCAGTCCAGTTTCCACAAAAATGTGTTCATCCAGTGTGGATTATTTTTAGTTCATTTGTACAATATAGGCCAGATAAATGCATTAATGTAACAATTGCCGATTTTTTTAAATCTGAGCAAAACAAAAAATATATTTTTTTATGTAAACACTGAGGTATTGGATTTTTATTCGTAAGCAGTACAACATAATTCCGCAGCGTCCCATTAAAACAATCGGACGCCACCGATCTAGAGCGTCCGGCCTTCTCACGGACGCGATATTCTTATTGCGTCCATAGCCCACGGGCCAAAGGGCTTTAAAAACAATATCCCTGTTCTTCTGCATCCTATCACCGTAAAATCCCCAATCTGAAAACCCACGAGTAAACCAGCGGCCACAAACCTTAGCGGCGTGGCGGCGGCGGCGGCAGCGGCGGCGGCGGTACCCATCCCGTTATTTCTCTTGATCGAGCCTTAAGGTATCGAGCTTGCCGTCGTCGTCAGTTCTAAGTATGCACCCACGCGACTGGCTCTCAGCCATCAGGTTAGTCGTCTTACACGGCCATGTATTAGTTAATTGCATGATGAGCTCTTTTGGTTTTTTCATTGGAGACTAAATCGTTGTGCGGCATTCTCTTTCTTTAGTGATACATTATAGTGCTGCTGCATTAAGCATTAGTTGTTAATTTTTGTGCTTATCTTTATAAGACAATGACAGATTAGTTATTAGCAAATAGCAATAGGCATCCTAGCTTCCTAACAAGCTTTGTAAGCTAGTTTATCTGCTTATCCCAGTTCCGTCAACATAACAATGCGACTATAAGGAAACAAAAGTGTGCAAATAATCTAGAAATTAGTTTTACTTTTGATCAATCATCTTACGATGCTTGTTTATAAGTTCCTGAAAAAGAAATCAGTTGTACGTTGTTTGACATGCTTCCTTAATTTTTTGTATGCTACAAACTAGTAAGATGAGGACTAATCAAGATGGGTTAGGTCGGTCAGTTACAATAAGTGATGAGGAGATAGGCTTACTGGATGGAGATCAAACTTTAGTTCAGCAAACTGAACTAAATGTTTCAGAACGTTTCAGTGCCTTACTATGGATGCCTCATTGCCAGCACAAAATCTCAAAAGTTTGGGAAAATGTAAGCTATTGCTAGCTTCTGTCATATACCTTTCCAAAAAAAAAATGATTGGACTAATTTGTATCCTACGTATGCAGGCTAATGATGGTGTTAGTGTCAGGTATCACCACGTGGGCATTCCATACCATTATTTATGTGAACCACTACTGAAGAGACTTGGATTCTATCAAGTTTCCCAGATGGTTGGGATGAGTGTTGATAGATTTCTAATTGGAGCATTAGTAGAGAGATGGCGGCCTGAGACTAACACATTTCACTTACCAGTTGGAGAGATGACAGTTAGCCTACAAGATGTGAGTTGTCTATGGGGCTTACCAATTCAAGGTGAGCCTATTATAGGCAAGTCAGAGGGGCCATGGGTTGATGAAATTGAGACATTACTAGGAGTTACTCCAGGAAAACAAGTGATGAAGCAAAAAAAAGCGAAAGGCGGATGGTGACTTGGAAAGCGGGGGAAAGATGATATCTTCTGACTACTCCATCAGCTTAAAGAAATTACGAGATCAGTTCAAGGAGATGCCAGGAAATGCAACAAAAGAACAAATTGAG
Organism: Oryza sativa Japonica Group; assembly: GCF_034140825.1. Classification (NCBI taxonomy): domain Eukaryota; kingdom Viridiplantae; phylum Streptophyta; class Magnoliopsida; order Poales; family Poaceae; genus Oryza; species Oryza sativa. The sequence continues at coordinate 26,202,780 of NC_089045.1, forward strand.
CATTACACCAGGGCATTCATTTTGGATATTCTTGGGTCAATGATTTTCTCGGATACATCAGGAGATGGAGTGCCTGCAATGTACTTGCAATTCCTTCAGGATCTTGATAAACCAAAGGAGTACAACTGGGGGGCAGCAACTCTTGCCGTGCTATATAGATAATTAAGCTTCGGTGCAGAACGAGAGAGATTGGAGATGGCTGGTCCATTAGTGCTTCTGCAGCATTGGTGTTGGTCGCGGTTGAGACCAGGATGACTAGTGGATCAAGATAGGAACCCTATTAGTTGGGGAGAGCCAGACCCTGAGAGTTGTCCTACATTTGGAGCAAAATGGTGTGGCCAGGAACTTTATCCTCTGCCACATAACTCGGGTGTTGCGTTTTATCGGAACTTGCTGGATCAAGTTCAAGACAATGAGGTCTCTTGGGAACCATATAATGGACTATTGATGTCCATGCCAAGAAGAGTTAGAGCTGAATGTGCTTTCTGGTATAGTCGAGTACCTCTCATCCATTTTTGGATCATTGAATTTCATTATCCAGATAGAGTGATGAGACAACTAGGGAGAAAGCAAACCATTCCACCTCCTCCCCCACATGATGAGAGCAAGCTTCGTTAACTCCATAAAATAAATCATACAGGGAAACCACGTGATTGGAGGAAGCTCCACGCAGAATATGTTAACCAATACAATAGAATTTGGCAAAGCATGGTTGATGAGGAGCAACATTTTGACCAGGCAAGTTTGCCACAATATCGTCATTGGTTTCAACAGTATGGGATGTACACTGTTTTTTGGATGCTCGATCCGCTCAAGGTTTGCGGGATCCCATCCCTTATCCACTGGATAACTTCGATTGGACCGGTTACATGCCCAGTGGTCCACCTCTCTCCCGATTGGTATACTAACATTTCTTTACTTGTTCTTTTTTACTTGCAATAATTCACTTAATAACACTTCTTTTTTCTTAAAATGCTAATTTAGGCTCTACGTTCTATCAAACAAGTTGCGTGGGGAATCAAATGTGCTATGAGCAGAGGATGGAGAAAGATGGGCAAGATTCTTATCTGTACATGTTACAATAACGTCCAGGATATCAATATGGAGGCTAAGTTAAGCAGCATGCTAAGCGAGTCAGGTCTACCTTTATGTGTAGATGACATTCGATCTGATGATAGTGCATCACCATTTTCTACCCCTAAACCAATTAAACCTGAGGAGATAAACATGGATGTGATGGATAACTGGTTGTACTCAAACAGGGGATTTACAAGATACCTTAGTTTAGGTACATATTCTGATGTGCTGGAATCTCAGGATAAACATTGAGCATAGATCAGGGCAAAGAGCTTTTTGTTACTCCTGCTGTTAGACAATGTTATTATTTGGTTGATCAAAGCTTGTGATTTTCTTTGTTTATCTGTAAGTTCTATAAATTAGAATCTATTTTTTTACATACATATGGTTTAACCTGTATCTTGTATTTCCTGTTCAACGTATCAAAAAAAAAACCTCCTGCCATTTCCATTCAAATCACATTGAGCGAAATAAGACAAGCAGTGTTGTCCTTGTCAAGATACAAAAATAACAAGTAATTGTCAATAGGGAACTTTAAAAATATCATGCTTGTTACATGAGAATGAAGTCCTTACTCACAGAAAACTAAATCCAAAATTTATAATATAAGCTAGAAGTAGATTTGCTAGATAAATTTCTAGAGCGATGCAGCGGAGTCTATCCTATAGATTGTATCACCCTTGATGTTGGTGAAATGGCACACCTGCAGTGTTAATTCTATATTAGTAGGAAGCATAGATATATCATACAATAATTAAATTATGATAGACCGGCTTGATTTTTATCTTGGGTTGAACGACGTGCTTGATGTCCTAAGCATCGATCTTGCATTTCATCCATATACATTGGAATTCGGTTATGTCTTCGTCGACCCAACTGTATCAACCTAGCATCAGGCTCAATAATTGGACCATTATAAGTTGGCCACTCCGATTGATTTCCATATGGGTGAAACTGACCAGCCCAAGTGTTTGCGAGTGTTGTAGAAGAGTAGTAAGGATGGATAAACTGATTCTCATTAAGGTTTCTATCTTTGCAAACAGCAAGCACATGAGCACAAGGAATACTAGTAAGGTTGGGCTTTTGGCACTCACATGTCGGAATAGCATTGTTGCGCATAACTAGCTTATACTTGAAATCCCCTCGAACATACACAACACGATCTCCTTGATGCAATACAACTCGTTCACGGTCAACCTTCACCTCATATTCTCCTCTTTCATCACCATATGATATAACATGCATGGATCCGGCCTTGGCCCCTCGTTTCACTAATAACTTCTCAACCCGTCGAGACCACATTTTCCCTGAGTTTGCAAGATCAAGAGAAGATCTTCTTCTATCAACAAACCATTCTAAGCACTTGTTAAATGTTTCCTCCACTATTGCCATGACTGGTAATCTCCTTGAGTACTTGAACACATTCTTTAGAGACTCGGAGCCATTACTTGTCATTATCCCCCATCGATGTCCACCATCCATACACTGGAAAACCTTTTCAGATTTTTCCTGCTCATTCTTATCTTCTTGCCGATATTTTCCCACCTTACCAAGATAAGCAATTGCATCTGGACAAGTTTTTGAAATAGCTTCCATACCTTCATTGAATCTACGTGGTTTCTTCTTTTTGACAACCCACTTAAAAGTTTTTACCACATCATCATCTTTACATTGCTTGTAAAGATTCTCAGCAATATGTTGTGAACAAAATCGATGCACACACTCACCAGCACTTTCATTCCATCCAATATGTGGCTGCTTGAACACCCATTTGATAGCTTTGTGGCGATCAGAAATAACACACACAAATTTACCAAAACCAATAACCTCTTTCCGCAACCATCTCATGAACCATTCCCAATTGTCACTGTCTTCCTTCTCCACTATTGCAAATGCAAGAGGTAATAATTTGTGTTCAGCATCATATCCACATGCTATCAACAACCTACCTCGGTACCTTCCAGACAAAAAAGAAGCATCTATACTAATGACAGGTCGAAGATAAGGTACTGCTTCAATACAAGGTCCAAAAGCCCAAGCCACGCACTTGAATGCTCGATGCCCTTCACAAGTCATCGGTTGTGACAAAATTTGATATCTTGTTCTAGGATTAGTTGCTTTAATAGCCTCCAATAATGGAGTGAGCAGTGCATATGATCCTTCCCAACTTCCGAAAAGTTGAGCAATTGCTAACTCCCGGCCACGCCATAACTTGTTGTAGTGTGGCTTTACATTTTTATACCGTTGCCGAACTAATTGCCGTATGTTCATTATGCTCAACTCCAAGTTCTCTTTCAAGTCATCACGTATAACATCTGCAATAACTGCAGATGTCAATTGTGCATGATCAAGTCAATCAGCGGGAGCTCGACATGTGTGAGGATAGGGGCAAGTCTGTATCTTCCAACTTGAACCAATTTTTGTTGGTTTCCCATATAGCTTCCACAAGCAAATATTGTCTATGCACTTCATACTTAGTCTTGACTTGTTACTTGTGGTAACCTTTACTTCTTGATTGGTACTAATGTGAAATTCATTAATAGCAAACTGCAAATGCTCCTTGGAATCAAAAGTTCGGCCTTTAGCTAATGGACTGTTAAAATGTTTCCTCGAACCAAAGAATCTCTCATCGGCCGTTGTATTCTGTAGCACAGATATATCATGGAAGGCACTTACATGGTGCTTGTCAGACCTGCCCACGAGTGGCAACAATTTGATTAATTTGACCATAGGCTGACCATAGGTGTTATCATTCACATCCTCTTCGGCTTCGCCATTGCTCTCATCCTCCTCAATCATATCACCCTCACGTTCTGTCTCTTCGTCCACATAGCCATCATCTTGAGAATTTTCTTGCGCTTCATTTATGATATTATCAGAAGACAAGCCCACAATTGGTGCAGAATTACTCACATCATGAATTTTAGGAGATATACCATGCTTAGGCGACTGATGTGATGCTGACACAATATTCTCAGCAACTGTAGCCGTAGTTGGTTCTAGGTTTTCTCTTGTTATTTCACTAACAATGTGGTTTTGGCTGAATCCACTATTTGTTGGAGTGAACTCAACGTATAATTCCACCATACGCCAACTGTTCCGTGCTGATGTCATGTCAAAAATCATTTGCCATGATCTGGTCTCATATAATGGGATCAACTGGAAAAAATGTGGCCCAGGTGCTCCTACATCATATCGGCCTTGTATAACAAGTGAATATTCAGTTTCAGAATATTTTAGCCCTCCATAAATCTCATTCTTTACATCTTCGAAAGTTGTAGCTTCGGAAGCAGGAAAAGTAATCTTGGGTGGAATGCTATACTCTGCACCAGTCGCTCCATATACATTTTCACCTCCAGTGTATACAAGAACAATTATCATGGTCTGATGACCTAATAGTAATAAAGAAAAGAAAAATATATATAAATTTCCATATTCGATTTATTCATGATCAGAATATTTAGTATATACATGGCACAAAGCACTACTAACGTGGAGCACATAGCTAATGATGATATAATCGTTTCATGCAGTAATTTACTCATACTTTCGATTAGTAGTGCCGCAATCTTTCCAGGATAGAAGAATAAAATGATACAACAGATCTGCTAGTTTTTTTTACGGGGAAAAACTGATATATTACTTAGCTACAGCCTCATTCACAAAATGTGAGATGAGATTACAAGAACCATCTGGCCAGAACTCGGAGAGATATGCTACTTGACTAGTACTAATGTCTAATCAATTCCAAACAACGAAAAGTAAACATACCTTGCAAATAATCTTACGCGTGATCTCTGCTTAAACTCTGATCTCATCTGATATAAGACTAGGGCATGACTTCTGCAGTAAGGGAAGGTTAGGGATAGAAAGAAAGACACTAACCAATGCGTAGATCCGTATTTCTTTTCTACGTTGCGGGCGTGCAGTTGCTCGGCGGAGGCCGCTGTTAAGTTTTGGCGTCCAGGTTCTGTCCAGGGACGCAGTAAAAACCTTGCGTCCAAATTAGTCGCTGCCAAATGATAGCGTCCCTATCAAACAGATGGACGCTACTTGACCAGAACGTCCTGCTTATTAATAGAATTAGATGGCTGTGGTGCTTACATAAAAAAAATATTTCTTATTTTGCTCAGAATTAAAAAAATGGGTAACAATTGAATATAAATCTGTAATTACTTGCATTGGGTTAGATGAATGGGGTGATGACCATATGGATGCATTTCTTTGCAAGAGGTCAGAAGCGAATATAGAACTCATCGATTGTAATTTGCAACAGCATGTTACCAACACGATAAAATGGTGTAGATGATGCACAGTTGAATACCTGACGATGCAATAAATCAATTTTGGCCTGTAAGACTTTGACGGCGCCTTATTATTTAGAGAGCTGATAATTTCGTGCCATGGACCAGCCTGGCTAGCAAAGTTCGACCAATGCAAATTTGGATCACTATTTCAATTGGAATTGGGAATTTCTGGCAGCCTATCAAGACCGCCCGCAAAATGGGTTGTGCAGTGGATGGGCCTTCCACGTTGCCACACAGACAATTTAAATTAAAGAACATGCTAAAAATCAGTTTTCCTTTTGTTTTCAATAACACACATACAGGAAAAAAAGGGGCATTGCTCGACGTATTTTAAAAAAAAATCCATATAGAACTTCTCCAAATAAGAGCCCTCACTACGGTGCTCTCTGCTGGAAATAGAAAGAAATCCGAACTGTTGATCTCATTTGATCGAAGGGTTTAAATCTATTTGTACTACCACTCTAGTTAGCGGTAAGAGAAATGTGAAGGGGTATTATTGTTAAAAAAGAAATGTGGAGGGGTATAATCATCACTTAGCAGTGACTAAACCTTTTTTCCTCTCTCTTTTTTTTTCTTTGGCTCCAGCTGATGGAATATGAGTGATGCTAGCGAAATGGATGACCACATATCGATCTTAGATGAAAAAACATAAATGATAAAGTTACTCCTAATCACTATATTAGTAAATTACTAATTTATCCTTAATAACGAATGGTTCTGATCATTTCTAACAATACTACTAGTAGATAACACCGGCATCGCTTAACAAGCAAAGATATGATATGGAAAAACAAGATGTACTCACAACAAGCAATCTAAGAAGTTTGTGAATAATTTTTTATACACGTCTTTTTGAAAAACAATCCCCCCTCTATCATCGAGCACATGCAACTACCAGCTTACTCCTATTTTCCCTAGGAACAATCATTCTGAAGCCTTTCCCTAAGTCATCGCGGTAAGTGTTTTTTCTTGACCAACCACTTAATTACCGCAGAAGCCGGAAGGTCATTAGGTCTTTAATTAAGTCACTAATGCTTGCGTTGAGTCCTATAGGCTCCCAACGACGATGAGACAGAGTTCACTTCACACACCGCGTGCCAGGCAGCACTGTGAACTATGGCTAGATCAACAAATTTGAAGATCTACTGTCTATGTTTCCATTTGGAGAACTGATAGTAGATACCGATGTAAATTCAATTCGAGGTTCCAAACGCCTCCCATGCCTATGGATATGAATCGCAAGTAGAGAAACAAGCGATGTTACAATACTATGCATGTTGAGTCTTTTGGGCCGTATTCGTATTTCCGATCAGTGTTGGTTTTATGGTGTCTGAGCAGGGATTTCCTTACCCTGAGGGTGGGGTTACCGCACCCCGGCAGTACGCACGGTTATTACGCGGTAACCATGGCAAACTATAAGAAACCATATAAAATTTGTCAAAAAAATAATTATTTTTTAAATTTATTTAGATTTAATGGGGTTACCGCGGTTTTACATTTATCGTACCGGTCGGTAAGGGTGATTACCACGATAACCACGCGGTCACCGCCGGTTTTGTAAGTCCTGTCCCTGAGTACGTACTAGGAAGTAATATATTTTTTAAAAATATGGTATCTCTCAATCTCAGCTACTAAGAGATACTAAAATTTACACCAAAAGATTTCACAACTCTCAGTACCTCTTAAGGGTGATACAATTTTTATACTGTGTACACATTCACATATTTTCTTTTGGGCCCTGCTTTAGTTTAACTATGCTTAAAGATTCGCAAATCTCAAACTAAACTAGTTGTCAATGATAAACATTTCACATTACCCACAAAAATAGGATCAGTAAGTCAATTCAACTCAAATGCAGCGCGTAGCAATTCATTAACTGAAGCCGCACATTAATAATATTTTTCCCTGTAAGCCATATTCCACCTGTGAAGCTAGCGCTCATGAGATCATCACTGATATCAGGGAAAAAAAAACTTTATCGTACTTGTAAATTGGGCTTGATTTCACACGTCTAAGATGTCAGATACACGAAGATTTAATCTGTACGATGAACAAAAACCCAAAAGGTGATATTTCAAAAACCCAACAAAGAAATAACAATCACAGGGCGATAGGCCTGACCATTTCGAATCCAAAGGCACGCATTAGGCACTAGACGGTATCCCTGCTATCCCAAATGTAGCCTGTCACCAAAAATATTTACTTGACTTACTTCAAGAAAAACTTTAATATGCAATTCCTCTACTAAAGTTCAATATAATGTTTCCTGGAATAAGCTGCACAGCATGCCAAGAGAAAATGCCTAGGCTTGGAAAGGTCAAGTGACGACATGTGTTATTCCAGATGCCTCCCAAACATAAGTTCCGAACTCCGAAGTAGGGAATGTCCAGTTGTAAGAGGCATGTTTTCTGGTGGAGTGTGTGAAACTACCGCATATATATATATATATAGCAAGTGTAGAGAGCACACTTATTAGTTTATACAAATTCTTCTGATATCATGTCCTATTCTGAATAATAATGACGACTCTATACCTGAGAAAGCATTTAAAATGATCCACTTTTAGTTCTGTGCAGAAGAAAACATTTAGAATGGTCTTCAACATTTAAAATGGTCTTATTTTATTGTATTAAGTAAAATCATTTTGCTAGTCGGTTTTATTTTTGTCTTTTTACTACGAAGCCACCCCTTTTCTCCTTCTATGAAGATATAATAGTAATACGTGGAGTACAGTATGTAAGTTTTTTTCCCATGATAATTAGTGAACTTGGTTGCCATGGAGACTCTCATCAATTCATCTTGCAGTACCAATGAGCAGTCTTTTGCTTAATTGAGCACATAACACGACTACAAAACAAACAAAAGGAACAGCACTATAGGTACCGGAAATACTAAAACCGACACATAAAATACTAAAATCGGCATCTTATATAGATCTTTTCCCACCTCCATGGACTGAAAAATATACACCCAGTACCTTTAAGCAACTATAGATGCTAGTTCTAGAGAAAATCAACACCAATACCATAGTTATGGTTTTTTTTTTTTTTAAAAAAACATCTTTTTTAAAAAGGGCACCTTCAATATATTATGGTATCAGTTAATTAAAACACCGGTACCAAAAATTCGAGACGAGTCGAGCCTCTGTCATTCTTATCCTCTCGCCCGACCGAGTCCTCTCCCTCACCCTTATCCACTCGTGAGAACCCTCTCCTTCTCCCTCTCATTCTCCCTTATCCACTCGCGAAGGAGAGTTGCGGCGGCGCCTAGCTTCTCCCCAAGAGCAAGTGGCGGTGGCACCCTCCCCACCGGTGAGTGGCAGTGCGCCGCCCTCTCCCTCATGAGCAGCGGTTCCCAACCCCTCCTCCCTAGCACGCCAAATGAAGCTCGTATTATTGTATGATTAATTAAGTATTAACTAATTTTTTAAAAAATGGATTAATATAATTTTTTAAAACAACTTTCATATAGAAAGTTTTTTATAAATCACAGTATTTAGCTGTTTGAAAAGCGTGCACGCGGAAAACGAGACAGATGGGTTGGGAAAATGGGGGAAAGAACACATCCTTAGGGTGTGTTTAGTTCGCGAAAAGAAAATTTTTGGGTGTCACATCGGACGTTTGACCGGATGTCGGAAGGGATTTTCGGACACGAATGAAAAAACTAATTTCATAACTCGCCTATAAACCGCGAGACGAATTTATTAAGCATAATTAATCTATCATTAGCACATACATGTGGGTTACTGCAGCATTTATGGCTAATCATGGACTAATTAGGCTCAAAATATTCGTCTCGCGATTTCCATGCAAACTTTGCAATTAGTATTTTTATCTATATTTAATGCTCCATGCATGTGTCTAAAGATTCGATGTGACATTTTTGGGCAAAATATTTTGGAAACTAAACAAGGAATGTTTCTATAGATAGTTTCCCTCCTAATGCTTGTATGGCTCACATCATTGCTTATATTGCCAATAATTAATGGTTCTAACTTAGCAGCGTTGAATACAATTCTTACTCTTATGTGGCATATCTGGAAGGCAAGGAATGGATTTAAATTTCAGGGCAAACACAAGGAGCCGTCTCAAGTATGTCATGGTGCTGAGGCAATGGTAAGTACTTATTTGAAATATTCAAATCATCTCAATGGAAATAGATGTTATGTGGATGCAAGTTGGAAAGATGGTTCAACGGGTATTGGTAACTTTATTCACTTGACTTCTAATCACAATGCTATATTAATCAAGCGGAGCTTATTGCCATGCATTTAGCCATGCAAGTAATCCACTTCCTTAATATTCCTGAAACTACCTTCCTCACAGATAACCTGATAATTGCAGAAGTGTTCAGGAAAAAAGACTTTGGTGCAGATCCAGGTCATTGGAGTCTCAGGCCCTTTTGGAGTCAAATTCTTTCCACCATTCCTGAAAGTTGGATGCAGGTCACTTGGATACCCAGGGAGATCAACAGGATGGCTGACAAGATGGCGAAAGAAGCTAGAGCTATGTTGCTTAATGATCCTATCTATAATTGTCAAAATGTCTCTCACCTTGCTTACCCAAATAGAGGGTGTTATGCCAATGCTATTAAGAATAGCTTCAGTGGCACAAACTGTGTAATCAAGCATGTCTTGTGCTTCTAATTAATAATTTTTAATTAGAAGTTGGTCAAGTATATTGAACTTTAAAACCAGAAGTCTAACCCTCTAAATTTTATAATATCGTTCAAATTATCTCCTAAATTGGTTTTGGGTATGTATAACTATAAACTTAAATGAACGTTTTTGAATAACTGATATAGCATAGGGGGGCCACTAAACATATGGATGTCAATTAGTTGTAGTGATACAAAATTAGTTGGGCCTATGTGAGCCTCTCTTCCAGCCATGATCCAGTCCGAGCTATCCATTAATGGGCGGCCCAGATTGGGATTGACTGAGTAATGAGATAATTTGAGTATTCATTATCTGACTAACTTTGCTTCTCAAAAAGTAGGCCTTGATGGGTGAGAGGGTGTTAATCCAAACCAAACAACTCGATGTGAGCTTGATCTATCTATCTATCTATCTATATTATCCTATTATTCACCAACTCATTCTTACACCTACATACTCATTCATCAAATCCTACGGACGAGAATCATCCAATCCAACGCCACAGGTCGTTCCACGTACCCCCTCAACCTCCGCGCGCATTTCCCCCACTCCCCTCGACCGAAAATCACGCCTCTCAGATCGCTCCTCCTCCCACCTCCACCGAAAATCCCCAACGCGCTCTCCTTCCCCCAACCCAGATCGCTCCACCTCCCTCTCCCAACCTACAGCGCGCCGTCGCCTCCCCCGCCACCACAAGCGCCGCTGCACTCCCCCCGGCAAACCCTAATCGTCGCCACGACCTCCTCCTCTCTCCCCTGCTGCCACCCTTCCGTTTCGCCGCCAGCGCGACGGCTCCCCTCTAGTGGTGTAGGAAGTTGTGATACTCATATTTTGTGCTCTAGAATATGTTTACATATAGTTTAATTCAGGTTAAACACTAAACACTGTCCAAATTTTGAGAAAATTAGGGCAAATATAAGGAGTAGAAAAATAATTATTTGTTGAGGAATCGGAATAAATGGAAATTCTTTGATGTATGGAAGAACTAAAACTAAAATAAAATCTTAGTATGCACACTAAGATTTCTCCGATTTTATTTTGCAATTTTAGAATTATGGTTGTCCAATACTATAAAATTCAGATACAACATATGCCAAATTCAGAAAATAGGGTCATAAACTCATACTAGCTACAGTGTACATCTACTGTAAACTAAAATGCAATCTTAAAAATAAAATCATGTTTCCTCCATTTGTGCTCACCACAAATGAATCGGTCCATAAAATTCCTCAATTTCTCTTCCTCTCCCATAGTGTGTCCTGGAATTAGTTTTGCTGAAAGATTGTAGTGTACGTATGCATTGATGGCTAAACGTTTTCACATGTGTATTTGACAGCTCATGTTCGACTTGAAGCAAACAGGAAGCTTTCTCCATTAGAAGGAATTAAATTGATGAAGAAGGTAGCACATACTTTGATAACTGCCAAAGATGCAAGCCTGGCTAAGTAGTCACACGTGAAATGGCCGTGCTCAACTCTGGACTTATATAGATGAGATAGCTCATTTCGAGAGCATATATCGTGGCCTATTCGATCCATTTATATTAAATTTGGATGTTGAAGTGATTAGATGTAATTGTAAAGAAATGTTTTTTATTGTCAGGTAATATAATATTACTAATTAACTTTGCCTGAAATAAATGTGACATATAACATCCATCAAGCTATATGAAAGGTTCTGTAATTTGCCTTAACTATCATATTATTAGATATGTAATCTATGTTGCATTAGTCTTGAGTTCAAATAACTGTTCATAATTCACATTATATGTTTATTGTGGACTAAGGTAGATTCATATTTTATCGGACAAGAATGTATCCAAATGGTTCAGCGAATGAAGAATGCTTCAAGAATGCTCTGTTTCAGGTTATAAGACGTTTTGACTTTGATCAAAGTCAAACTGCTTCAAGTTTGACTAAGTTTGACTAAGTTTGTAGGAAAAAATAATAACATTTTCAACCCAAGACAAATTTATTATGAAAATATATGCAATTATTAATTTAATGAAACTAATTTGGTATTATAAATATTACTATATTTATCTATAAACTTAATCAAACTTAAAATAGTTTGATTTTGACAAAAATCAAAACGTGTATCATCTGACCCTGTTACTCTGTCCTTACTAGCCAAGGAGAAGAGAAGAAACTGGTGAGCTAAGGTAGATTTGCATGATCAAAATTAATTTGAAAATATAATATAAGAGATAGTAAATTGTTGATCAGAATGTTACTCACCAAAGTCCTTTTGTTTTGTACAACACGCCATCACCATTTAGATGGAATATTGTATGATTATGTTCTCCATACCATCTCGTGCTACATGCTTTAGTTTGCACCGAGCTGATAACAAGATTATATGTTAACACGTGTGTCTATCTAAATATGTACTTTTGTCATTGGCAAATTTTAGAAAATTTTTTGGGAATACATGTTTTCTAATTAAATTTGCAACAAAATACTGGTTTGGAACGTAATAATAAAAATATATCTGCATGGTATATTCTATATATGTAGCAAATGCTTTATATTTTACTTGTTTTTGCCCGCAACAAATTAATGGAATAACTATGTACTTTTTAAACATGTTTTTTAATCTTATATTGTATACTGAAGTGATTAAATATAATTAATTCTTGGCAAGATTTATCGTGTCCATGTAATATCGTATTATTATACCTTGTGTGACATATATTTAATGAACGACATAATTAAATTAAAACTCAATTGCACAAATTATAGAAAAATATTTTTTTGCTAACATGAAATTTTAAAAGTTACTAAAGACAAATAGATTTACACTGTAGCGTTTAGCACGGGCATATTACTAGTCTGTTTTAGGAGTAGATGCCGCTGATGGACTCTCAAACCCCGGGTTCTCGACACATGCACGTACGTTGAACGTCTGCAGCGGTCGATATTTCTAAATTGCTGATAACTTCTATGCCTAAATTTGTATTTTCTGTAGGTCATCAGAAGGAAACTATCAAAGATCTACCAAAATCACTAAATACTTACCATATCTAATATTTAAGCTCCTTCAGAGTCAGCCCTCAACTACAAGGGCTTGACATATATGAACTCTGCAGCTAGTATAGAGCACATGGAATTTGCAGAAGCAACTCATTTTGTGTATCACCATCTCCCCAGATTTATATATGATGGACAATAATGAGTGATGTGAGTATGTCATGCACGCATACTTTTACTTAATGTATATCAGATGTATCCATACATGCAAACGTGCCCTAATTAAAGGCCTGCGCATAACTTTTACCATCCATATTTTTTTTCAAGACTTGGATCATAATTTAACATCATTTAATCGAGATTGATCAACTTGAAACTACTAAATTAATTCATCACTGAAGGAAATACTGATTGGGATAACCGAAATGGCCTGGCGACTTTTTCAGGCCTGACTACTTCCATGGAGGAACTTCGAATGTCTTGATTACTCGGTATATCGACTAGATAATGCACTTGTTTCTTCCATGACTCGCACGCCCGTAGTATCAAGATGAAAATAAGAATATAAATTATACGATGTTTTCCCTTAATAGGCCTCTTGTACTTGATCCAGAAGTAAAGTTTGTTGAGATGATTTTTTTTTTCTTTTTGAGCTAGGAAAGCACGGCTTCCCCCATTTCCATATAGTAACAGAAATGACATGTTCTACAAAGGTCAGACAAAGCAAAAGGAAGAAAAATGAAAACCAACAGCAGCATCACTTAGTTGCCTCCTTTTCTGCCTACATTTGTTGAGATGATTGCTATTCGGTTCATTACTACGCCAAATCAATTAACTATATTGGTCTCAATTAATTTTGTAGGGAACAATATTATTTTGGTAGTACGTATTTGATTCTCTGACTGTAATAATTCAATAGCTCATGATTAACATGCATATGAATGCATATATATTGGCAATGTCATGCACACGATACATGGTGGTTGCTTTCAACAAATAAATATGGTTGTAGGTTGAGAGATACATAAATGGAAGATAAAGCAAGTGAAACTCGTAAGGGCATATGGCTTACTCCCTTCGGTTCCATAATTTTTGATGTTTAAGATAATGATATGGTCTTCAAAATATTTCTCTTATAATATATACAATAAATAAAGGGTAAATTTGATCCATGCCATTATAAATATAGCAAATAAAAAAATACCACAACTATTCGCGTTATCGGCTGGGTGCCACTGAAAATTTTTAAAATTTGAACCATGCCACTCCCGTCACTTTTTCCGTCCTCTCTCACGTCGCTGTCCTCACCGTCACCAACACCAGCAGTGGAAGTAGCAGCAGGAGTAGCGCGGCTGCAGCATGGTGCGCATGGGGAGTGGGAGGAGCAGCGGCGGTAGCAGCCCTTGTCGGCAGCGCCCGAGCTGGAGAAGGAGACGGGGAGCAGGAGGAGCAGTGGCGACAGCGTCCCTCGTCGGTGGGATCGGCAGCGCTGGAGCTGGAGGAGGAGCCGGGGTTCAGGAGGAGCAGCGGCGGCGGCGGCGGCCCTCGTCGGCGGGGTTGGCGGCGCCGGAGCTGGAGGAGGAGATGGGGATCAGGAGGAGAAGCCGCGGCGGTGGCCCTCGTCAGCAGGGTCGGTGGCGCCGGAGCTGGAGGAGGATCGAGACGGGGATCCGGAGGAGCGGCGACGGCGGCGGCTCTCGTCGGCGGGGTCGACAGCCTCGTCCTCGTCCTCGCCGCTAACAGATTCATCCGTGACGGGCTTCATCCTCATTTTGTCGAGCCTCAACACTAGGCCCGTCATGGATGACCTTCTTTGGTAACGGGCCTTTATTGCGGCCCGTCACGGATGACCTTAACGGGCTTCAACCGCATCCCGTCACGGTTGATGGTCATCCGTGATGGGCCCTACCCAAGGGGACTAAGATTCTACCTCTCTCGGACCATCTTTGACGAGGCTTTTTGTGGCCTGACAAAGATGACTTTCTTTATGACGGGCCTCTTGTCTCCGTGACGGATAGCCCGATTGGGATGGCCGGTTCTGTACTAGTGTGTACTCCTTGATTTCGGTAAGCACGTTTCCTGAACTACTAAACAGTATGTTTTTAGTAAAGAAGT
This sequence comes from Oryza sativa Japonica Group, assembly GCF_034140825.1. Taxonomy (NCBI): domain Eukaryota; kingdom Viridiplantae; phylum Streptophyta; class Magnoliopsida; order Poales; family Poaceae; genus Oryza; species Oryza sativa. Next base: position 26,217,905 of record NC_089045.1, read on the forward strand.
TTTTAAAGGAAAGTTTCAAGAGAAAATCATATTGATCCATTTTTAAGTTCCCAAACTACTAAACATCATGTGCTAATAAACTATCTTGTTTTCTATGCCTGGAGAGCAAAGGTTCCGAACCTTTAAGCTTCGAAAATAGCCTTAGAATGGTATTACATGTGGTCTGCTTTCAATGGGCTCATCTTCTTTTGGCTCTAAGTGTATCACAATCTTTTTTTCAAATTGTTTATCATGGTATACTATTAGGGTAATTTTATCACCCTTGAGAAAATACCGGGAGATACCACACTTAACTTGTAGTATAAAATTTGGTACCTTCAGATACTCGAGGTAAAAAAAATAGTGTAAAATTTAGTTACCTCGAGATACGTTTTTAAGTATCATAAAATTTCTCGTACTATTAAGTCAATCTCTTTTTTTCTTTTGACAAAGAAGTCACCATTCTTTTTTACATGAAGGTAGTAATGCACAGAGTATTTATGCAGGTGGAATAGGTAGTAGCTAGCCATGGAAGTATGCAACTGGCATAATTTTGTTGGGATAATTGGACCGTGGAGACCAGTTGGCTTGCACTGGAGTCAACACTAGCACTAGGCCTTGACATGGTTCGTTGACAGTTGGATAAGGGGGCTTTTAACTGTGTGCTATTTACCACCCCTATCTCAATGACATGTGGATTCACATGTGTCTATGACATGTGAGTTCAATGGCAAAAAGTTAATTGCCATATCTAAATGTGGCAACCTAACTTAATTTTGTGTCGCTGTTATTGATTGAGGTGCAAATTGTTGGTGGGCTAATTGAACGGTTGGAATTAAGTTGGGGAAAAAGTACACCGAAAGTCCCTCAGCTTGTCATCAGAATAAAAAAAACGTCCTCGAACCGCAAAACCAGATATACGAGATCCCTTAATTATATAAAATCGGTCACCCGAGATTCTTAATAGTTTTGATTCCGGGTTTGGTCTACGTGGCAGCTGAGTCAGCGTGGTACCCACGTGGGCCCCACAAGTCAGGTGTCCACGTCAACTCTCTCTTTCCCCTCTTTCTTTCTCTGTTTCTCTCCTTCCTCCCTCTCGCTCTCTCTCGCAGGACATGGGGCTGCAGCAGCTAGGGCGCCGACGGTGGCGCGCGTGGCCGGAGGATGGTGCGGCCAGCGACGGCGGCTCCCGGGGCGGCGCGAGCTTCCCCCAGGCGGCGCGCAGGCTAGAGGCGGCGCGAGCTCAAGACGTGGTTCTCCGGAGTCCGGACCACTCCACGTGGGGGCGGCGGGTTCAGCGTCGTCGGCGGAGGCGTTAGCTAGCAGCGGCGGGGAACGGGTTGTCGTTGTCACCGAGGAGGCTGAGGAGTGAGGAGGGAGCGGGAGCGGCGGCGGGTGCGGGAGCAGCAGCCGCGGTGTGGGGAGGTGGCGGGCGGGACGGCGGCAGAGTGCGCTGCGGTTTTCTGCTGCTTCCCTTCACCGTCGTCAAGCTCGTCGTCCTCGCGGCCGTCCGCGTCCCCTCCACGCTCTATATACAGGTTGCTGGATAACTTCAGAGTTCTGAGTTCTGAGTTCACTCAGCACGTCCTCTTCCGGCAGATTACATGCGAAGCAATGTAGACATACAAAGCAGAACACAAGCAAAAAAAAAAAAAAATCAAAAAACGCCGGACAGAGCACACATGCTGCTGCACAGTTACAAGCATTGGAGTGAGTGGTCGCTACTACTTGACGATGAGAACTGGACAGCTGGCGTTCCTGACGCAGTAATCACTCACTCTCCCAAGCAGAGCCCTGCAAAATCAACGAGCATGTATGAAGCAGATGATATGCAAAGCAGATAAGCTGCTCTCTCACAGCTTCTGAGATTGAAAACGAGATTGTTTCAGTGACCTCTTGAACAGGCCATAGCCATGGCTCCCCATCACGAGCACGTCGGCGCCGAGCTTGTCCACCCCGCCGACCTCCTCCCCAGCTGCGAACCCAAACGAGGAGAAGAGTGAGAGAGAGAGAAGAGAAAGGGACCGGAGAGGAGGGAGAGAGGGTGATGACGTGGCCAGCTGACATGTGGAGCCCACATGGGTCCCACGCTGACTCAACTGCCACGTAGATCAAAACCGGAGTCAAAACCACCGAAAGACCTCGGATGACCGGTTTTATATAGTTAAGGGACCATCAGTCTTCTTGACGACCTTCAGATTACCAGGATCCGCCATGAATTTGAAGCAGGCCTCCTTGAGCCCATCACAATGATGCTGCTCAGCCAACGTCAACGCCGTAGCCGCCGTGCTGGTGTCGACGTGGCTGCGCAGCTGTGTCCTCGCAGATCAGCTTCAGCCTCTCCATGCCATACCTGTCCGCCGCGACGAGCAGATGCTCCGCGCCATGGCTACCACCTCCTCCTCCTCCTCGTCATCTACCTTGGCAAGGAGTCGTTGTAGATGAAGTGGAGCATGGCCTCGAATACCCTCGGCTCCATATCGGACATGGGGGCTTCATGTCATGGACATGGATTGTCTCCTCGACATCTTACGAGGACAAGATTAGAGTGTTGAAGCTATGCAAAAACTAATCCCGACAATGCGAGCCACCGTAACAAGCCTTGCTCCTCATCAGAGATCGAAGCCGATGCAGTCCAATTCGAAACAAGAACTCGTCGAAAGTAAAAGGGTGCCGATGAGCTGAAAGTAGATTGTATTGATCTGTGGAGATAGTTTATAATGACCTTGGGTGTACATATTAGTTTATAATGACCTTGGGTGTATATATTTATACCTATGGATAATAGTTCGTATTGGACACGATACAAACTTTTCTAAATATAAAAGGAAAAACATTAAGTACTTATCGGACACTAAACATACTTTCCTAAAGATAAAAGGAAACTAACGACCGTTTCTAATTAATACATAAACTATCATGCTGCATCCTCCATAAACTCGGTCTCTTTTTGATAAACTTTGTTTAATTGATTAATTTTCTTAGCTGAATCTACTAAAAATCCGACTATTGATGACTTGATAATTCTTATCGGCTGATACCAAGACGCTGAAGCCAATAGTGACTCTAAGCCGATGATGACTTCGGGGCTACCAAATTTTGGCGTTACACATGCCCCCGATTTTTGGAGTATGAGGACTCATGCTTCGAAACTCTCTTTTGTTTAGTCTTTCATGAGTCGATACTATCTTCATCAGATGAGCTAGGCTATTGAATTCGTGGAAAAATAATCTATCCTTGATAGGTGTTGATAATCCTTGGAATGCAAGATCCGCTAGCTGCTCATCACTTAGGCTCAAACTATAACATCGGCTGCGGATATTACGAAATCTTTTAATATATTCCATAGCCGATTCTCCTTCTTGCTGCTTAACCAATAATAAGTCTGAAAGTTTCAACTCATCGATTCTAGCAAAGAAATATTCATGAAATTGCTTCTCAAGATCGACCCATCCTCTGATAGAATTTGGTGGTAATGATAAAAACCATGTGAAAACCGATCCAGTCAAAGACAATGGAAAAAGTTTAACTTTTAGAGCCTCTTCAGCCGATGCCTCCCCACATTGTGCTAAAAATCGGCAGATATGTTCCATTGTAGATATATCATCTTGCCCTGAATATTTGGAGAAATCTGGGACCTTGTATTGGTGTGGCAATGGAACCCTATCAAACCATTCAGGATATGGCAGCCGATACATATAAGTTTGTTCCTTGGGCTTAAGTCCAACCTGCTCATTTACTAATTTTGTAGTTCTATCGGCCCAATCTTCTTCATATAGATATCTTTGAGTTTCTTTTGGCCGATATTGTTGATATAACTCATCATGCAGATATTGGTGTGCTTGTCCCCCTAGCTGATACTGTTGTTTTTCTTCAATTTGCCTCCAGAGATGGACTCTTTGATCAATTAACTCATCAACCATTCTCTTTATCAACTTTTGTAATGTATTCAACAGAACTCCAGATGGATTGGATAAGGCACGATGAACTGCTTGATTGACTTTAACTTGAAGTGTTTCACTCTCCATGACGACCTTGAAGCAAGCCTCCTTGAGCCCCTCACAGTGATGCTGCTCAGCCAACGCCAACGTCGTCCCTGCCGTGCTGGCGTCGACGTGGCTGCACAGCGTGTCCTCGCAGATCAGCTTCAGCCTCTCCACGCCATACCTGTCCGCTGCGACGAGCAGATGCTGCGCCATGGCTACCACCTCGTCGTCGTCTTCCTTGGGCAACGAGTCGTTGTAGATGAAGTGGAGCATGGCCTCGAACACCCTCGGCTCCATGTCATGGACATGGATGGTCTCCTTGTTGTTCTGACCCATCGGGCCGAAGAGCTCCGCCGTGAACACCGGCGACCGGGCGGCGAGCACGCACCGGTGCGCCGCGAATGTCTCGTCGCCGACCTGGACCGTGATGTCCGCCCCATGTCCGCCAGAGAGGAGGCTGCCGAGATGCCGGTGCATGTCCGGCGGTGGCACGGCGACGAGCGGCCTACTCGGAGGTGTTTTAACACCGAGATTTTTTAAGATCCCTCAACTATAAAACCATAAATGTGCACCTCTAAACTCTCTCAAACCATTCAATGGAGGTCCCTCGGCAGTATTTTTGCCCGGTTTTACTGACGTGGCATCCTAATCAGCAAAAAAAATAAAAAATTACGTGGGGCCCACATGTCAGCTGCATGCTAGTCTCTTTTCCTTTTTCTCTTCTCTTTCTGCGTGTGCGCACCGCGGCGACCTCTTCGCCTCAGGCCGGGCGGCGGCGTGCGCCTCGACCCAGGCAAGAGGCAAGAACGTCGCCGGCGGTAGGCGGCGGAAAGGGGCGGCGGCGGCTGAAGCAGGCGGAGGGGCGGCGTCAGGGGGCGAGCACGCGGCTGCGGCGGCGGCAAGCGGCGGGCGAGCGCGGCCGCAGAGGGCGAACGGCAGCGGGCGGAGGGGCGGTGTCGCGGCGGTCTGGGCCCGGGAACACGAGGAAGAAGGCGCCGTCAAGGGCGCGCGCGCCGGTGTAGAGCGTGGCGAGGGAGCCCGGCGCGGCGACGCCGTGCCTGGCGAGGACGCGCGCGGCGAGCCCCGCGGGCACGCGGAGGAGGCCGATGAGGAAGTCCACCATCGTGCATCTCGATCGCGTACGCACTTCAGCCGGCGTCGCGCAGGTGGACGTCCGTTTCGTGTTCTGCTCCGTGACCGATGTTTGACGATATTTTGTCATTTTATGGTAAGCAAACAAGATTACTATTTATCAAAGAAGCTAGCTCGCTGGTTTTTATGAGATGCATGGGCCATGCAAACTGTGCACGTATTAGTGTATATACGCATCTATATATGTGGCTAACCATATGGCTCATATGCATTAGGCGGGGGTCGGCAGCTGGCGGCCGGTGACAGCGACGGCGGTGGCCGGGGTTGTCGGCCGCTCCGCCCGCATCCGCTCTCGCCCATCGCCGCTTTGCCCGCCGCCGGCGAAGAGTGAAGAGAGAAAAGAGAAGAGAACCGTTGTTGGGAATAGTCCCACATTGCTAATCTCAAGGGAGATTGTTGGGAATAGTCCCACATTGCTAATCTAGGGGGAGTTGAACCAACTTAAAAGTGGAAGGAGTCCCTCACCTCTTGAGCTAGCTTTTAGGGTGTAGCAAGGCTTTCTCCCGGTTGGGGCAACGTCTCCTGGTTTTGGGCCAACAACCGTTCCCAGCGGTGCGGCGGCTCGACTTCGAGCTCGCGCCGTTCGACGCGTCAGAGTCACCAAGGCATGGGTGCTCGGCTTGCTTGGGGAGGTCGACGTCGTCGCCTCCACCTCCACCTCCGCCGCCTCGGGTTCAAGTGCAACAGCGCCGTCCGCCGCTGCCGCCCGCGCGCTCGCTCGCTGCCGCCGCCACCCCACTTCCGCTGGTCGTCGCGAGCTCGCCCGCCACTTGCTGCCGCTGCAGCCGCGCTCGCCCACTAACGTCGAAAGAGAGGAAGAGAAAAAGGAAAAACGACTGGGATGCAACTGACATGTAGGCTCCATGTAATTTTTTAAACTTTTTTGCTGACTAGGATGCCACGTCAGTAAAACCGGGCAAAAATACTGCCGAGGGGCCTCCGGTGAACGGTTTGAGGGAGTTTAGGGGTACACATTTCTGGTTTTATAGTTAAAGGATCTCAAAAAAAATCTTGTTGTTAAGTTGAGGGACCTTCTGTGACCTTATTCCCCTTAAATATTCATGAACGGGGAACATGGGTTTCCTTGGCCCATTAGGAGAACATGAGAGTCCATGAATTTCTCTATCTCTATATCTATCTTCTCTCCTTCTTTCCTTTGGTTGCGTCCTTTCCGTATGCAGAATCCCAAAATTTAAATTTCTTGGTCGGTCTTCAGGGGCGGATCCAGGAATAAAAAATTGAGGCTCAATTACACAGTTTTTCTAACCTCTAGCCATATAAAGACCTTTAGTTTATCATTTATATAGTGAAAAAATCGAAGAGGGTGCTCCGGGGATATCATGTGCCTTGTGAGTGTAGGGGGGACTCCCCTGTCCGTCTTTATGGTGCTTCAGCCAGATCGAATCGGAAAAAAATTTTAGAAAAAAAGATCATGAATCGACTGTTAATCTTGTTGTATGTGTGAGTTGCATAAATACTAGCAAAATTTCCATGCGTTGCACCGAATGTTGCGTTGGATAAAGTTTAACTGAAGGATGTTTTAAGCAATCTAGTATGACAATAATAATCACAAAGGTTTTCTTTTTTGCTAGACAATTATTCTGCATATACGTGTATGATATGAACTATGTTCCTAACACATTTGCGTAACGATTGTACCATGAAAGAAACAAACGGTGAATCGCTTAGGTCACTTTCATGCAAGAGTAGATGAATGAAATTTGTGTGATTAACAAAAGAAAAATATGTATTTAAAATACGTTAGCTTATCATAAAACTAATGATAATCATGATGGATCAAAAAAATACATTTCCATATTTACTCATAGTATGGTAGTCGTCTCGATCCGTCGACCCGCTTTGCAAGCGCGCGATCTAATTTCCAAAATCATAAGTAGACTCGCGTGGAGATTGATCGTGACATGTGTATGATATATAGCGTGCAGACTCTAATATGTCGTGTCTTGTGGAATTTTTATCTCAAAAAAAAAATTAAGTGAAAGTTTCGGTGATTATGATGTCAACAATAAAAAGTATTAAAAAATATCACTAGTCTGTGAAGTATGTACGTGTACCTTAACAATTATTTTTTAGCGAAAATCAATTCGGTGGATTAGCAAAGTCTAGAAAATTGACCACAATTAACAAGTCTACTATTGTTGTAGTTTTTCTTTAAAAAAATATCGGTTGTCTGGTCAGTTAGGCTTATCTCTCTCGCTCTCCAGTTTACTCTCTCCATCTCTCTCCTGTCGCCGGCCAGATGCACATCTCTCTGTCTTTCCCCGTCTTTCTTCGTCTCTCTCCCTCCACCACCCGAGTTGTCACCGACCAGATCGATCACCGGTTCCAAGCCATCGTTGCTGCTCGCGTGGATCCACTGCCGGTGCCTGGATCCCCTTTTTGTCTCTCTGCCTCCCTCTCGCATGAATTCGCCACATCAACGGTGATGGGAGGGGTGGATCCGATGACCTCTTCCCCTCCTGTGCGGATCCCTTCGTCTCTCGGTGATGGCCCATTGGCAGTTGTGACGCCCGAGGCACGTAGGCGGCAATGAGACTGGTGGGCAGCGGATCCGGCGACAAGGGAGGCTCGAGGACGGCGGCGATGAGGCTGGTGGGAAACCGGCGTTGGGAGGCACGTGGGCAAAGATGAGGCTCGAGGGCACGGTCGGTTGAGTTTTGGTTGCCGCCTTCTGAAGTTGCTGTCGCCGCCTGCTTCCTCGACATCGCCGCCTGTGGGAGCCGCACTATGGGGAATCGCCTCTCGGTGTTTTCGTCGATTATCTGGCTCCCTCAACACCCAGACACCCAAGAGCCTAGCTTGTGAGGGCCGCCTCCATGTTAGATTTGTGGAATCTTGTTGTAACCATGATATTGATTCCATCTGGTTTTGAGTCCAAATCCAATCTGCATTTGTCCTTTTGTGTTGAACTTGTATCCTCCCTCCCTTTTTTTGTTCGATTTTTCTTGAATGGGGAGGATGCCGTACGGACTCGGACTTATGGACGAAAAAGAGTGGTGACGACTAGAAAATTACAGATTTTTTAAGTAGTTAAGATTTATCAAATATAAGCAAACAAACTATATATATATATATTAACTAATTAAAAGATTAGTATTTTTCCTTTCTTCACAATCTGTTTCTTCCGTCCGTTCGTCCGTCCGCGCGATTTTTCTTCGCCCACGCGTTCGTCCGTCCGCGCGATTTGAGATTAAAATCGAAACCGATACAAAATCCAATCGGATAATCCTACTTAGAGAACCCAAATAGAAGGGGGAAAAAGAAAATTTTACCCTTCACAGAGAATGAAAAAAAAAGGGGCGAAAATTCCTAACCTCCCCACAGCCGGTTGCCGCAGACACCGCGCGGGAGTCCGCCGTTGCCGACGCGCGCGGGAAGATCTACCGCCGCCGCCGGCTGTCGCCGATGCAAGCGGCCAGTACTCCGCCGCCGCCGGCCGTAGCCGATGCCGCCGCGGGGAGACGATGGGGGAGGGGCGCCGGGGCAAGGCCACTCGAAGGCGGCGCACTCCCCCTTGGGCGAGTGCGCGCACCGGCGAGGGGGCATGCGCCGGCGCCGCCTATGAGCGCCATAGCTCCGCCGTGAGAGAGGGAAGGGAGGAGAAAACCTAGGGTTTTCGTTGGCAGCCGGGGGAGGGGGGGTTGTCCCTCCGATCTCGATGTCCTGCCGTCCGATCGAAGCCCTAGAGATCGGACGACCGGTGTTGGCCGGGCCGAATTCAGCCCAAGAGAGAGGCGTGTGGCACCCACTTTCCCGGCCCAGGCCCAAGTTGAGGCGTGGGAAAGGGGGAGGTGGTGAGCCCGCGCGCGCTTAGAGGCTGTGGGCCGGCCGAAGGAAGTCTAGTTTAGGTCCCTCGGTGGGGGGGGGGCAAAGAAAAGAAGTTTATTTCTAGCAAAATGCCCGTGCTTCGCTACGGTGTATTTTCACATAGTATATTTGTTTTTAACCGAAGTTATTTTCATACTGTTTTGTTACTTTTGCTCACTAGAAAAAGTATCAAATATAGGTGACACCGCTTTTTTTTCTTGTTTTGGCTAATTAAAAGATTTATATTTTTCATTTTGTCACATAGTCTGTGCGGTGATTTTTCGTCCGTCAGAGACAAAGAACACAAGAACACATCTTAACTAATTGAAAGAGCACAAATAAAACTGAAGTATGAATCGGAGACAAGAGCACAAGAACACAAGAAGAAAAATTGATACGGAAAGAGAGGGTGCCGTCGTTGCCGCCGTCGCTGGGACGTCGGTCCGTCGCCGGCTCCCTTCCTGCTGGATCCGGCGGAGGGGAGGCCGTGCCGCCATTGCCTCCCTCCTCCCGCTGGATCCGGGACACATCCGGGACGCCAGATCTGGGCTGCTAGGTCGCCGCCGCCTCCCCTCCCATTGGATCCGGCGGAGGGGAGGGCGCCGCCGCCGCTGGGCCGCCAGGCCGCCACCGCCTCCCCTCCTCTCCCACTAGATCCGGTGGAGGGGAGGGCATCGCCCCTGCACGCCACCTCCCGCCGGCAGTCGTTGCTGACGGGCAGGGGGAGTCCACCGCCGCAGTCGTCGCCGATGCCGCGCGGAAGATGAGGTCACGAGAGGGAGACGACGGGGAGGGGCGCCGGGGCAAGGCCACTCAACGGCCGCGCACTCACCCACGGGCGAGTGCGCACACCGGCGAGAGGGCATGCGCCGGCGTCGTCGATTTTCGCTTTTCCGGTGAGGGGGTGAGGAGGCTAGGGTTTTCACCGGCGGCTGGGAGGGATGGGGTTTGTCCCTCTGACGTCACCGCCCGATCGTCTGATCGAAACCCTAAGATTGGACGGCCGGCATTGGCTGGACAGAATCTGGCTCAAGTGGAGGCGCACGTGGGGCTGCTTCCCCGGCCCAGGCCCAGGTTGCAGCCTGGGGAGGTGGGAAGTGCCCGCACGTGTACATAAAAGGCCGTGGGCCGACCGGCCAGGCCGGGAAAAAGTCTGTTCTAGGTTCCTCAGCAACACTTTTTTTGGTCACTGTACACACTTCGTAATCATCCGGTGCAACGCACGGGCACTTTTTCAATATATATATATATATATATATATATATATATATTGAACGGTTCAATTTAGATTTAATCCAAATCACATACGAGCACACCAAGCTGTTATCTTCCTGCCAACCCACACGGGACAGGGGCACACGGCTGGGGTTTGGGAGCAGGAACACGGCATTGGACACGTGACGCTGGTGGACTCGACATACGATCGATGTGCGGTGCGCCAATGTGCTGCACGCCCGCGCCGTGCTCTTCCGACGCCGACGACCGATATGAGCAAAGATGAATTGGGAAGTTAGGGTTGTTCAGCTAGTCAACATTTTGACCACAATAACAAGGGTGAACCTATAGATGGCCAAAAGGCCCGCTCGACACAGCCCGGCCTAGGCACGGCCACCAGCCATCGGGCTGGCACGGCCCGATAGGCACTTCGTGCCGGGCCCCGTGCCGGCCCATGGGCTGCGCCTCCCGCCCAAGCACGGCCCACAAGTAGTCGGGCCGTGCCGGGCCGGCCTGAAGGCACGAGTAGCCCATCGTGCCTTTTTTTAAATAAGTCTATTTTCCCTCCCTCTTCTTTGGGCTGTGACATATATATAGCTAAAATAAGTCTATTTTCCCTCCCTCCTCTTTGGGATGACATATATATAGCTAAAATAAGTCTATTTACAACCCTATTCCTTAAACCTTGGCATATAATATGTCTATTTTTAGTCCCTATTGTTTATGTGCCGTGCCGGGCCTGGCCTATGGCCCATTGTGCCGTGCCGAGCCGGTCCAACGTGCCGGTGGAGGGGCCCAAGCACGGCCCGGTGGTTGGGCCGGGCCAACATGGGCCCGACCCCCGTCAGGCCGTGTCGTGCTTGGGCCGGACCAAAATGTTGTGCCGTGTGCCGGGCTGTCAGGCCTCGGGCCTTTTGGCCATCTATAGGTAAACCACAGACGCATCAATGGGCATAGGTTGTGGGCATGAGGCCCAATAATAGCTCCAGTGCCTCGGCAGCGAATTTATTGCGCTCGCGTGTCTCGGCAGCGGCCAGCGGGTGTGTCGTTCGTGCCCTCGCGTCAGGGACTTGCGCGCACCGTAGGGGTAGGGGTACTCGCGGGCCCTGACGAGGGCGAGGTATGGCTTACTGCGCCAAACCTCACCCTACCGAGCGCTCTGCCACTGGGTGGGAGGGGAGGCGGCGGTGGTCTGGTGACGGCCTGGCGGCGGTGGATCCTCGGGGTGACGGCGGCAGCAGTGGCGGTTCTGGTAGACGGTGACGGTGAGCAGCGGTGGTGTCGGTCTTGTTCTTTCAATGTTTGTTGTGTGATGTCTGTGATTGATGTTGGTTGATTCAGGAGTTCATTGTCTGTAATTTCTGTGATTGATGATGGTTGATTCAGGAGTTCATTGTCTGTAATTGATGTTGTAGTTGAGATTTTGGGGCAACGCGGGGTGGATGCGCTTGATGCATCGGCTCGATCGAGCCTTTTTTGTCTCGCGTACACCTCAAAGGTTAAAACCGGCACCAATCACTTGGAGTCATTAGTGCCGCCTCCATGATGCCTATTGAAAAAACCAGCACCTAAGATGATTTTCCAACCGACACCAAAAGGGTTTTCCGCAGTAGTGGTTGTTGGCTGTGAGAGCCGAGCCACCAAAAGTCTCGTGTGTTCTTGTTATCATATATACACTGTGTTGTGTGTGCGTTTAGCTTAGTGTGTTCGAGAGAAACACCAAACAGAGAGCTAAGGGATTTGGCTCCTTACATCGACAAAAAATGAACATAAACACACGAACAAATCAAAAATCCATTGGTTTCTTTACTGTGCACCTTACTATCTTACATAGTACAGCCACAGGCGTACACAATACGAGCACACTCACCCCACCACTATAAGCACCTCCGAAAGATTGACCAATATATTTTGAGTTTGACGAACCACTGCGTGAATAATTAACCGTAAATTCGAGCACGCATGTTAAGTGTAGGACTTGAACCTGGCAGACTTGTTTCATTACAAAGAACATAACCATTGAGTTACGCTCACTTTCCACTACTCCCTCCGTCACTAAATATAAGATTTTGGTTAGATGTGACATATCCTACTATAACGAATCGGGACATAAAGCCTGTCCAGATTCGTTGTATTAGGATGTGTCACATCTAACCAAAATCCCTTTTATTTAGGGACAGAGGAAGTATCTAACAGTAGTTGGTTATGCTAGTAGTCCAATAGTTCGAATCCACTTTATATGAGTAAAATTTACATGTATGGTATGGATAGTACACACAAAAGCATCTCTAGCAGGCGCAGATCATAACCCCTGAATAATAGTAAACCCTACTAAAGCCCCCGAAATAGGAAGACCCTATTTATCTAAAGAAATATATGTGTAAATTTTTATAAACCAAACGTCTTATAACATGGAACGGAGGGACTCTGAAGACTTTTCTTTTTTCAAAGATGCATTATCCATATATGGAGACTCGTATCATAATGAAGCTTGTACACAAAATGTATACAGTAATCAGGACGTAATTACAATAAAGTATGATCAACTTTATTAATTATAAAAAAGGTATGCCACTGAACCTCATTAATTAACAGCTCCCAATTCAAGTAGCCAACTTCTTAAGAACATAAGAGCAGCTCCTTGTCAGATGCAGATAGCCGTCACTCTCCATGACGACCTTGAGATTATCAGGATCCGCCATGAATTTGAAGCAAGCATCCTTGAGCCCCTCACAGTGATGCTGCTCAGCCAACGTCAACGCCGTAGCCGCCGTGCTGGCGTCGACGTGGCTGCACAGCGTGTCCTCGCACATCAGCTTCAGCCTCTCCATGCCGTACCTGTCCGCCGCGACGAGCAGATGCTGCGCCATGGCTACCACCTCGTCGTCGTCTACCTTGGGCAACGAGTCGTTGTAGATGAAGTGGAGCATGGCCTCGAACACCCTCGGCTCCATGTCGTGGACACGGATCGTCTCCCTGTCGTTGTGACGGCTCGTCGCCATCGGGCCGAAGAGCTCCGCCATGAACACCGGCGACCGGGCGGCGAGCACGCACCGGTGCGCCGCGAACGTCTCGTCGCCGACCTGGAGCGTGACGTCCGCCCCATGCCCGCCGGAGAGGAGGCTCCCGAGATGCCGGTGCATGTCCGGCGGAGGCACGGCGACGAGCGGCGTCGGAGCAGCTGGCTCGATGATGGTCTCCTTGAAGACGGTGACGTCGCAGCGGAGGACGAAGCTGTCGTCCCTCAGGTATGGCGACTCCTCCAACGTCTTCCTCTCCACGAATCGGGGGAAACCCCAAGCCTTGGTGGCGGCGGAGGAGAAGGTAACCGTTGAGGAGCAGCTCCGGCTGTGCGCCGCCACCGGCTGATGCTCGTCGTCGTCCTGGTCGAGGAGACTAATGGTGAAACTTGCATTGGCGTCGCCGATGGCGGCGGCCGTGCTACACAGGTTCAGGTAGATGGATATCCAGTCGCCGTCGCCGGGGGAGGCCGGGCTGCGTTTGGGGTAGTATCTTATGCACCAGCGATGGCCGCCGACGTCGAAGCTGCCGGAGTCGATGAACTTGCCAACGCCGAGGCCCTTGACCCCGGCGGCGTACCCCTCCATCTTGAGCACGTGGTACCCGGACATTGCCTTGACGACGCTGGACGACCTGCTCGGCTCCGGCACGTCGCCGGTGGCGGCGTCGGAGGTCGCCGGAGAGTTGGACGCCATGTTCTTCTAGTTGGAGATCGCGTGCAACGCAACAGGTTTGGTTGATCGTGTAGATATGTCAGCCACGCTTAATTAATTGCACGGTGATTAAATATAATTTACATCGTGATCGAGAGTCCAAATATATTCAGCCAGATCGGATCGGGACTCTTCCCAACTGATCGAGGAGCCCAACAGAATCAAGCAGAAACAAGAATCGACGCTACAAAATGGGCATAAACAGTCCAACGAATAAAATAAAAACCCATTATTAGTTTCTTAATTAAAGGTGCACCGTAAGTATATATCTTACACTACAAACATATATAGAACTCTCACAACACACGCACATTCATCCAAGTGGCACACATGTTAATTATTTTGGGCTCGACGAAATCACCGCATGCGCCTCACTGAATGAATAATCAATCGTAAATTCAAGCACCCATGTAAGTGTAGAACTTAAACACAGGTAGGCACAAGAAACCCAACCAATTGAGTTACACTTACTTCGCTACTATCTTACACTAGTTGGTTATACTAGTAATTCAATAGTTCAAATCCACTCTATACTCCAGTAAAATTTACACGTATAGTATGGATAGTAAATATAACAGAATCTCTAGCAGGCCGCCAAAACAAACTCCCTAAACAGTAGCAGGGACCTTACTAAGCACCAAAATAGGAAGGCCCCAAAATCCTCCTCCATATAGCTTTCAGGCCTTGAAGTGCTAGATAATCAGTGTTGGATCATAAGAATACCTGGCATCAGTGTCAGGTATTCTTATGACCATGCACTAATGATCGGCCTCCTTATGTATTTATTTTGGCATCAGAAAATTTCTCGTATCAGCGAACGTACTGGTGGGCGTCGCGCGTAGAGAGATGTTCGGAGGCGTACTGTTCTCCCGTTGAGTTGGGTGAGTAACCCGAGATCAATGGCCCTTTCTAGCATGGCCTTTAAGGGGTCGATGGCCAGGAAAAAGAGAAGAGGGGAGAGCGGATCCCCTTGACGGAGCCCTCTACCGTGCCTGATGGTAGTACCCGGGGAGCCTTTGAGCAAGAGTCTTGTGGAGGAGGTTCGAAGGATGTTTGCGACCCAATTTATCCATCTCTCCGGGAAACCTTTACTGCAAAGGAGGTCAAGAAGATAGTCCCATCTGACCCTGTCCAAGGCTTTTGCAATGTCCAACTTGAGATAGCCTATATTTGGAACTTCATTAGTATTAAGTCAAGTTAGCACGCAAGTATAATGCTATACCTTTTGATTATTAGGTATAGGATAACTGGTAGTTTTCATTATGGATTCACCTTGATTGGATGAGATGAGAAAAATACACATTGTGTGTGTGATCTGGATATATCTTCATCGCCTTTAGTTTTCTGATCCCTCTCTCTATATATATGCTCCTCACAACTATATATATACATTTCTTCTTTTTTATGTTCCTCGCAGAAGCATAATGTGCAAGCTTCTAGTGCATATTTGTACTGCAATGAATTGGCATGTGAAAATAAATATCAAGGGTACCTTCAAGTTTACTGGAGTGTGCTAGCTAGCATCTTAAACGGCATGCAGTGGATGTGAGATTAATGTTGCATCTATCTTCGCCATGTGTGTTCCTTTTCTCTTACTGCGACCATTTTGTTTGCTGACAACTATGAAAATTCTATGACTGTTAACTGCTGCATGCCAGCATTTTGTTGCCAATTATATCCTTTTTAACTCAAACGGAGGTGGGCTCTACATTTTTTTTAAAAAATTTACTTTACAAAACTAGCCTACATTAGCCTGGTGTTTGGACAGATGGCGCGGCCGCCCGGCCTATTTAAACCCATCCAAAATTTAGAAGGCTCTAGGTTGTGCATAAATGATACTGTTCCATTGGTTTATGGATGACTAGGTTAGGAGGTGAGACACAAATATGACCACACAACCAATTAATTAAGCTGATGTTACTTTTGGACAAATTGCGGAATACGTCAAGCCAACCTGACATAGTAGAAATGAAGATTAGGAAAAAAAAAGAGTTGGAATGGCTGCAATACACCGCAATTATGTTCTACAGGCTGTTTGGTTCTTAACTATTTTTTTTACAGGGCTGCTTGGTTCTACAGGGCTGTTTGACACACTTTAGATAACTCACTTTAGATAAGAGTGTGGCTTTGACACACTTTTTATGGCCTGCAAATTGTAAGCCACACTTGTGGCAAAATTAGGCAAATGACTGAGTCTACGTTAGCTGTACGCTAACCAATGATCCCTTTGGTCACAATATGTCTCTGAATGTTCTAATAAAAAGAAAATCATTAATGAACACCTGAGACCGGTACAAAATTAAGATGAGGCATGGCAAGACAAAGCGGGCAGTTTTCATAAACCGGATAATTTGGCACTATATATGTGGCCCCAGAACCAGAAGAGTTGGCCCTGCTTTAATTTGGTACAGATGCAATGGACAGATTTGGCCTAGCTATCTAAACTTTGATCGTTATACTAATGGTTGTAATCGAAATTTATGGTGAGGTCATGGAGGAAGAGAGACAACAATTAACTGAATGTCGACGATACGATCGACGATAGGGACATCTCGCGTCGGCCGTGTGATTGATGAAAACAAAACAACAAACACACAGAAATAGGAAAACCCTGTATTTTATTAATCATGATTCATTGACATAAATATTTACAAATACATGAGAGCTCCCGCAGGAGTTCGCCTTTTGCCTTCGCGAGAAATGCTTAATGGAAAGGTATGCTGACTGGAGATTGCGTGCAGTCCGCTGATTCCCGGCGCCTAGCAATGAGACTACCGGTTAATTACATCCACAGGAGCGAGCCTATGGAACACCTGTAGCGCCCGTTCCGTCGTGGCGCCTAGCGGGAAAATTATCTCTTAAAAACCCTAATTGCGAAATTTGTTTCTTCGCTTATTGTCTAGTGTCCGTGCCATCTCAAGATCTCAAATCCCCGATCTATCGTCGAGTTCAATCCCGAATCCAAATCTCTCAAATCAAATCCCTCCGCAAAAGTCTATTTTGCCTCCCCCGGGTTCGATGGGCCGAATCTCTCTCGGCCCATCTCCCCCTCTCTCCCTGGCGCTCTCTCTCTCTCTCTCTCCCTCTCCCCCTCCGCTCCGCCCGCGCGCCGCGCGCGCGTGAGCCGCCCGCGCCGAGCCCCTCCTCCCTCTGCCGTGACGCCCCCGCTCCCCTCCTCCTTTTTCTCAAAGCGGCAAGGAGGCAAGCCCCCTTTTCTCTCCCTCTTTTCCCCTTTTTCCGTCACCGCCGGCGTCATCCTCCTCCCTCCGCCCTGTCGCCGATTTGGACGCGAGCGCCGAGCGCCAGCTCGCGCCTTGACCACCCTAAGTCGGTTCCCAAACCGCCATTGCCGCCCTTAAAGCCCCGGGCGCCCTCCCTCTCTTCTCCTTCCATCGCCTCCACTCCATTGCCGCCGCCCCCGTGCTCTGTTCGCAGTCACCGTTCGTCGTTGCGCGTGTCGGAGGAGCCGGCACGAGCAAGGACGCGGAAGGGGACTCCGGGCGCGCCCTCTCCTTCCTCTTCCCCGGCCCGAGGCCGGAGAGATTACTCCTGCGCCGTCGGCCTCTCGTCACTGCGCCCCGCCCGCACGGAAGTGCCTCCCTCCGTTCTTCCTCCTCGCTCCATCTCCCCCCCTTAGTTTTCAGTGGTAGCACGAGTAGCCTCCCCGTAGCTAGCCGGCGCCGCCCCGACCGTTGCCGTCGCTCGCCGTGTGCTCGCCGCCGTCGCCGCCCGAGCTCCGTAGCACCCGCTCGTCGCCGGCCTCGCTCGGCGTAGCTCCGCCCAATCCGACGCTAGCATCGGATTCCCGTAGCCGCGTAGATGCTCTCGCCGCCGGGAATCGGCCCCTCGTGACCTCGTCGCCGTTTCCCCCTTCTTCCGCCGCCGGATGCCGCCGTCGCAATTCGCCGCCGTCGGGCATCCTCCGGCGAATTCGAGCCGTTGGCTCATCTCCTCTCGTTCTGTGCAGCTACCCGGTGTGCTCGCTTTCGCCTGTATCGCCGTGGTTCGCTCCGCCGCTCGCCGCTGTCGTCCGCCGTCCGTTCCGGCCGGCATCGTCGTCTACCTCCCGCCGGCCCGCGTGGCAGCCACGTAGGCGCCACGTCGGCGCCAGCTCAGCCAAAGACCGGGTCGAGCCGACCCCGGTCAGTCCCTCCCCGTGCGCGCGTTCCACCGCGAGCCGTGAGGCTGCGCGTGGGCCCGCCGCATCCGCGTCCACCGCGCGCGGCGCGCGTGCACCGCGTCCCTCTCCCACCCTAGCGCCGCGCCGCGTGCTCCCTCCGCACGGTGAGCCGAGCCGCTGACAAGCGGGTCCCACCCGGGACCACGCGTGGTGAGCCCGGTCCACCGGCTCTCTCTCTCCTCCCCTCCCGCACGCACGCGCCTTGGGCCGCCTTGGGCCGGCCGGCCCATTTAGCTCGGCCGGACCGCTCCATTTCTCTCGGGCCGCGCCCTAGCCGCCCGAGGAAAAGTCTATTATCCCTCCCTCTTTCCTTTTCTTTTCTTTTCTTTTTCAAAAAGGATTTAATTAAATCCTTTTTCCTTTAGACCAAAAATCCAATAATCTTAGAAATTCAATATCTTCCCAACCGTAAATCCGTTTGACTCCGTTCAACTTCCAAAATTCCTCAAATCTCGAGATCTACCTAATGGCACGCTTAGAGGTCATTAATAGGGCTTTATTTTCGCCGTTTGTTGAGTTGTCCCGTTTCGCGTGTAGTTTCGGAGCCCGAAGACCCGCAGTGCGAGGATTTCGAGGATCAAGCTCCAGATCTCGAGCAAGGCAAGCCACCTTTGAACATCTTGAGCCTATATTTGAATTTAATTATGTTGCTTGAAAAATATTATGCATTGATAGGACTGCACTTAATCTGCTTGTCCCGTCTGCAAGGCAGATTGGCGGACCTACCTAATTTGTTGCATTTGATCCTTCCTTTGTTAATTGTGATACCATGTCCCCTTGTAACCATCTAGTTGCGTCTCGATATTCGTGCACCCTGCGCGAGTATCGACGGACGGCTTCAAACTTAAAATTTTGAGTAACAACTTGGGTAAAACTAGAATTTTACAAAAGACTTGGAAAACCCGACACCTAGGTCGGTGCTTGCGAACTAAATGAATTTCCAAAACCGCGGACCGGGGAACGTACCAGGTGTACGGTTTCCCGCTCTTGCACTTAATGACCGTTTCCTTGGAATTTCATCCAAACATAAGACAAGTACGACCACATGGGTGGAATGGGACACCCCTGGCTGAGTAACTAGCTTATCAGGGGAGCCTTGATGCCGAGAGACATGTGGATTCGCCGGGGTGGTGTCGGGGAGGACCTCTGGGCTTCCTGGCACAGTATGATCTGGGACCTAACCTGTTGTTGGTCTGGGACCCCTCTCGTCGGCATATGATAAACCTGTGTCGGCTTTGGAAATGCCTTGTCATGAAAGCTTGGAGGTCTCCCGACGTGGCTGATCCCCACGGGCTGGGTGATCCGGGTTAGTAATGTCGTGTGGGTAAAGTGTACCCCCTCTGTAGAGGTTAACAAACTGTTCGAACAGCCGTGCCCACGGTCATGGGCGGATGTGAGGTGATTCCTAGCGTAGTTTTGTTTGACTACTGCTTGTGAAATTGCTGTTGTGAAAAGGGGTTCGATGTTTGAAAAAATCTGTAGCTGATGGGATCAGCTAGGCCCGGGTGGCCGTTTGAAAAGTTGTTGGCCCGGGTGGCCGTTGAAAAGCTGTTGGCCGGGTGCCAACCTTGTTTCAATTCTAAAGACTGATACATTGCACATACTCCGACCGGACGAGATGCACTGTCTCATCCGTGTCGTTTGAGAAGCACTCACTTAGTCGTTTTTAGAAAAGGGTTCAAATAAAATCAATTGCTAAAACAACAGCCTCTCCTTGAAGCCTGCATTAAACACTTATTTCCCCTGGCTTGCTGAGTACTCCCGTACTCACCCTTGCTCTATATAAATAATCCCCCCCAGTTGCTGAAGAAGATGAAGCGGATCCTGCTGATGAAGAGTTCTTCCAGGAGCAAGCCGGCTACGATGAGTTTTAGGGTTTCGGCCTAGTTCCCAAGTCGCGCCTGTGATGTTTGGTCCTAGTCCTGGCTTCCGCTTTCCTGTTGTAATGCAGTTGTGAGCTCGGGGTCTGTCCGCAGCCCAACATGACTGTACCTCTACTCTATAATAAAGAGACCTCTGTTGCTGTGATAATCTGTCTTCCTGTGATACCAGCACTGTTTCCTGGGACTGGTATCGAATAACAGGTTAATTTGGAGCGTCACGGGCTAGTTCCGGTCGGTACTAGTTCGGGGCGTGACAAGAAATGGTATCAGAGCCGACTCTCGTGGTTTCACGCAAAGCTATCAGATGTAAGCGGGCCTGGCCTGGGGGAAGGCGGGACGTTACAACACCTCCGATTAAAGTGCGCTTTGTGATCGTCGTCTTCAAAATTATTTGCTCGTCGAAGGTTGAGGTTGGTGCAGAGATTTAATGATAACTGTAATATAGGTGGCTTTGTTTTGCCAAAACCCGGTCACAATTTAATATCACCACGTCCATACATGAGTCAGGTATCATAATAAAGGGGATGACTTTTGCCTCGTCGGTGCCCAGTCATATATGCCGGCCTTTATTAGATGTAGATATATCGTTACTTTTGCCTCGTCGGAACCTAGTAACGTGTATCCGTTCCTATCTGTTTGGACATGTTAATAATATCGTGACACTAGCCTCGTAAATACTCGGCCATAATTTTTATCTTCCAAAGATCACTAATAGCTTCCATACGTGTGCATGGTAGCAAAATATATTTTGTAAAACACCGCTTAGATTGTCCAATCACCAATGAAAGTTGGACATATCTAACGCCGTTGTTATTGGTATCATAGTAACAAATAGATGATCCAATCTCCAATGAGGGTCGGACATCTAGTTTTGAGCATAGAAAATATCAAACAGTATTCGGATAATCCGATCGCCAATGAGGACCGGACCAGCCTTATACCATTGATTGTATAAATGGAGTTTGATGATAACCGTGTTTCGGCTCTCATCGATCTGGCTTTAATCATCGAGATCAAGATAGATTAAAAACACGCAGATGTTCCGATCGCCAATAAGGACCGAACATCTATTGTGTTTAATCTAGAAAATTAATATTTATTCAATGTGCTCACCATCCAGCGCAAATATCCTGAATGGCGGCATGTTGTCGATAAATGAATCGACTTGACGAATAACGCCGGCTGCGGTGTTTATTTTTCTCTGCAGCGGCGCTGGTTTGCTATCACCGGCAGGCTTCGATCTCCTCTCCTGATTTTCCTAATCTACTAAGAGGAATGGGATGAATGAAAATGGTGGTTGGGTGTCTCCTGTGGCGTCGTCAGCGTCCCCCGCTCTAGATGGGTTCTGCTCCTTATATAGACAGCGGCGGCGGCAACGATCTGCCTCATCTGTTCCGAATTCCTAGCGTAAGCCAACAAGATCACGCTTAATTTCCTTGATAAGGCAGCGCATAAGCATGTTAATTAATCTGTTGAGTTGTTCGAGATAAAATCATGTGTACTGATTGGATGATCCTGGAGTTAACGGTGCTAATGACGGTGGGCCTCATGTGTTTTAATCGCCACCGTCAATTTCTGAATTAGAGATAATGACCATACATGCTCATGCAGCAAAGCAAGTAAGGATAGCACTTGCTTATTTCTTTCCTTTTAATAGATCCAATCTTTTGAATCGTACATCGGATTTAAAATCCATTTGAACCATTACTTTCTATTCAAATTATACAACCAACTTTCTAAGGTTTGGTCTAATGGTTCTTGTCCTGCCTCAACTACATAATTCCGTATAAGTTCATGAACGGTGCACGGGTGCAGCGGTAACTACTGTAGGCAGCTCGTTCGGTTCACATGATTTTCAAAACGTAGGAATAGGAAAAACGTAGGAATACTACAGGAATACATGTGCAAACCTATGGATTGAAAAACACAGGAATTTTTCCTATGTTGTTGAGCAAGCCAATCAAAGGATGCAAACATTAGGTTGGAGTGGATTATTTTTTCCTATGCTTTTCCTTCAAAAATGGAGGAATGGAAAACTTTCCTATAGTTTTCCTATGGTGCATTCCTATGAAACGAATGGTAGTTTAAAACCCATTCCTATTCCTATACTTTTTCTTTGCAATTCCTTTGAAACGAATAAGCTGAGATCAGTGTTTCGTCCATGTATATCCAACTGATTCAATATGTCTCCTCGGACAGAGCCTTGCACCCTTAAATTCACACATGAAACTGTTGTGAATTGATACTACATATCCACATGCGCATAGCTTTGCAGCCACTCGCACGATCAGTATGGTTCTGAGTTAGTATATGCATTTAGAGATTTACTAAAATTCTAATGCTGCACACATGGTGCCAATATTAATATTTCTTTATAAAGGTTACTATCAGATTAGATTAATTGAGAGATCAAGAGAGACAAGAGGACATATCCTTCATTTGCCTCTAATTTTTTTTTGGCGGTGATCAATGGACAAATAAATTGTTTCGGTTGGAATTGGGGAGCCGTAATCTCTGTACACACCAGTGCAATGTCATGAGTTACTACCAGGATGGGACAGTTTCCCGAGTGCCTAAAGAAGCAGCTCAAAACACTTGGGATTCTGTTCCGGATGTGTCAGCAATAAGGAATGTTCAGATGGGAGCTCGAGGGCTTTTCCAACTCGTTTTGCCGTGTGTATTTGATGGCAGGTCTCAAGAAGTCCTGAGACTTCCCGTGCGTAGGTTGGGAGGCTCACTGGAATAAAATCAAGGAAAAATTAGAACCATGCCATTATAATTTTACAAAATTTATAAAAACACCCGAGGACGAGATACAGTGCAGCATCGCGGGACGGAAATCTTCCTTTGCGTGTACCTTCTCTTGTCCCATCCTGGTAGTGAGCGACTACTTTTAGATGCATGCCACATAACCAAATTCCTAATACCTTCCATGCCAATGCTACAAAATCGATAGTGTTTAGACACAAGAGATGAGCACTTGAGCAGCGTACATTTCACAGATCTAGTAAAATAGAAGAGAACTAGCTGATGAACCCAAAAAAATGGCAAGTGCGCTCTGTGACCTCCCGTACCTCTTTTATCACACATGGATCTTCGCTTTTATTTGCCACAATTCTCCTAGTTAATTCTCCGCTTCATGTGTAGTACCTTTGTAATAATGGAGGATGTGCATATCTCATACCGTGCAAAAGCCCAGAGTACGTAGTTTTCATTCCCCAAAATTTGTAAAAGCTAATGCGGATGCAAGAGTATTGTGTACATGTGCATAAAATTTGCAGCATTCCATTATGCTAAAAAAAACTTGTTGGGTACAATGTTGGCACACGCTCTAATCTGACTAAATAGAAATTAAACAACGACTACTTTATTTTCCTTAAGTTCTTGGTGTTAGAGTCAGTTACAGTTTAGTACTTGGGGTTATACTATGTATAGAAATAGTGTAAAAGTCCGATTATGTCCTACGATCTCTCTTAAATAGAGATGCACACGGGTTGTAACTGCACATGGGGACTTAGCATCGTGAGAGTGAGCGGATGCTAGGTGTCCAGCCGAGTGTTATTGTAACTCTGATACGCTGTAATTATGCTGGATCGAGGAGGTGGGCATGAAAAAATCGCTATTTTCTTAGACATTTTCAGGCATGCGGGCTGTCCAACCACATGAAAAAAAAGGTTTTGGCCGCATGAAAAAATGGTTTTTTAGTAGTGACCATGCCACGGTGTCATCATTGTGTGAGGATCTTCTTAGGTGTTTCTTTTGCATTTGGTTTCCGATGTGCTATCGGAGCTGGCTATATATCTCTTGTGGTGATTACTTATAGTAGCAAAGTTAAATAATGGACGTTGCTACGCAGTGTGTAGTAGCACCATGGGCTAATCCGGTGACCTCTTCCTTGCCACAAATAGTGTCATGCGCCGTCCTCCTCTTTATCAAAAATAGTACCGCGTGCTATCTTCTGCCTACCGTTTCTTTTTTCCGAAACAACACCATCCTACCATGCATAGTGTTTGTTGGCTCCAGATTACACGTTCATCCTAGAAGGCATGTTTGCATTACCTGTGACCATTGCATGTCTTTTCTTTTCCTTCTTACTCCCTCTATCCCAAAATATAAAGCATAACCACTCAAAACACAAAAACCAAGAAAACATTTAATCATCTTGGTTGGATCACGTTGATGAATGCAAGCAATGTGATTGGGAGGTTTGGTGGTATAAGATTTAAAACAAATCAATTTTATAGGACCAAGAAATGCTAGTTAATATATGCATGTATGTACGCCTTATATTATGAGACATTATTAGAGAAAAGTGGTTGTGCCTTATATTTTGGGATGGAGCGAGTATATAATTTTCTCTTAAATGACTCATCCGATCTATGATCCGATTACACCGTTGTGTTCGTAACAATTAAATATTTATAACAAGATCTCATATTATTATATTTTTGTTAAAAATTACAAATTACTTTCCTAATATATCTAAATTACTTTTAGATTTCATTAAATTACTTCTCACAAATATAAAAGTTAACTCAATAAATCCTAAAAGTAACTTACATATATTATACAATACATATATTATACAAGTAACTTAAAACAAAAGGAAAGTAACTTGTCACAACATCAAAAGTAAATCTATTGTGGGGTAAAAACATAAGTCTATATAGAAATTAAATTTAATCAACATAATAGAGCTAACCAATAAAGTAAATTGTTCACTGAATGTCTAAAAATAATTAGAGTATATATCGGATAAATATAAGAAAAAATTCCATAAGAGGAATAAAAGGCATGCACGTTCACATAATTGGTTGGCACAAACCCATTCTACCACGGCGTAGAATTCTCCCATATGATTTGTTTTATTTTTTTTCAGCCTCATCTTTTCGTTTATGTTTACACTTATCAGTCAAAATTTAAATTTTCAATCTTAAATTTGAAATTGATTTTGGGGTTTTTTTCATCGAACTTTATTTTTCAGCCTTTGCTTTTAAATCGTTTCGAGAACACATATATAAAAGTTTTATTCACAAATTATTTTTCGTTTATAAATATCCCGTTTGGCTTATTCCCTACATAAGCAAAACGATGGGAAGCTTTAATCTCCACTCTGTTCCTTTCTCTCCCGACTCGCGTATATCTTGAATAACGTGTCGAATGCTCATGAAGAATTTAACTTTTACCCTAGAGAACGCGTCGAAGATTCCCTAAGAATTTAACATTTCACCATTTTTTTACTACGACTTCTTTATGATCCAATGGTTGATATTGTATTTCTGTTGCATCCGATGGCTCACGCATCTTGCTTATATGGACTTGCCAGTGGACACTGAGGTCCATATATATACTGATTAATGGAAGTGATTTGAATCCCATCAATGGCTGCAAGTTCTGGATGATACTCACGGACAGGACGACAATACATGATGGACAGGCCCAATCTGCAATCCTCTCATGTGTGGGACTGCACAATAGCGACACCATTGTGTTATTCCCCACACCGGCTAGCATAGCTTGATGACCATGGGCAGGCCATATGTGTTGTAGAGTCGCTGAGATTCCTGATGTTTCTCATGCCTACACATGTAAATGTTGTAGGCATGCGACTGTGGGATGGCAACATATGTAAGAGAAGTGCAATGTTGGTAATGCAACTCTTGCACAATATGTGATGAGAACTTGAAAAGCATGTTATAGTTAAGGAAATTAAAATATATAGCAACTGCTCACGTTACCCTTTCAAAAATCCAAGTTTCGCGTCTACGTACGTACTTATTCAAAGGAGCTTCGTTTAGGCCCTGTTTAGTTCATGAAATAAAAATTTTTGGGTGTTACATCGGATGTTTGACATGATGTTGGAAAGGGTTTTCGATCCAAATAAAAAAACTAATTTCATAACTCGCCTGAAAACTGCGAGATGAATCTTTTAAGCCTAATTAATCCGTCATTAGCACATGTGGGTCACTGTAGCACTTATGGCTAATCATGGACTAATTAGGCTCAAAAGATTCGCCTCGCAATTTACATGTAAATTGTGCAATTAATTTTTTTATTTTATCTATATTTAATGTTCCATGCATGCATGTGTCCATAGATTCGATGTGACGTTTTTGGGAAAAAAATTAGGAACAGCCTTAATTACACACTCACATAATATAGCATTATAGTCCTCGAAAGTTGGGGATGCAAGGCCGCAATTGTATTCAGTACATACTTGAATGACCAGTAAAGATATATGCTATTATGCATGTATCTAGCTATTGCTACATTTTATGGTGTTGTAGGCCCAAAAACTGCAGCTGATCTAAGTCAAAAGATCATGAAAAAACTTCATAATGCCATATTCTAATTTTTTGAATTGTTTGTTCAGCACAGGAGTAGTATTTCACAACCACACATTAATTGGTGCAAAACCATAATGGACCGCATGTTTTTCACAATCCCATGCAAATGGCACATAAATAAGCTATTCACATAGCTTAATTATATTTGACTCTATAAGTGAGTTCACCGGTCAACCCACTTACACTCTTACTATAATGCATGATTAACCTCATACCAGTACAGCATGTTGCACCCTGCCATCCTATCAGTATTTAGCCGGCGAAAAACTAAGAGGTAGCGATTAGCGAAAGGATCGTGGGGTAATTAACTGGAATGCTCGGCCACACCTTTGATCACAGATAGAGGCCGGAGATGTAATACATTTCTATTATCTAAAAAAACACCTTTGATCACAGGGAGGTTATATTCACATTTCTGAAGAGAGAGAGAAGCTTCGATGGTCGAAGCTTGTGCATGATTATACATAGTAGTTGCTAATGTATATACATACACAAGCCATGTGATCGATCAGCAACGGATGTTGATGTGGACTCTAGATGATTAGGTTGATCGATCGATCAGCGCTTGGGCAATTAGGTTGTTAATGCGGACTATGGATGGTTTTTTTTTCTTGGACTCTCATCTCGGATGTTGCGGACGAAAAAATCCACCAAAATTAGGTGAAGACGGACGAAAATCCACCGGAATCCTTACCTATTTTTTAATTAGGTATAGATTATCAGATAAAGGATAATTGGTAATTTTCCTTATGGATTCACCTTAATTGGATGAAATTAGAAAAAAATGACTTTTTTTTGTTTTGAACGTAAGAATTAAATACAACTACGAATCACACGTTAGTTGCAATGAATATATATTAGCAGTTTAGCACATGCAATTAAAACGGCAAAGAAAGTACACTAATTCACCGCTAAATCGGCCTTGTTGTCTTGTCAGGAAAGGTGGAAGAACGTCCGGCCGGTCATAAAACAAGTAATTGATGTCATCCATAAAGTTTATATTGTGCTGCCAGCATACATTTGAGTGCAGCTAGCAGAGCTCAGATTACACACGCCGTGATAGTCAATCGCAAACAAAGACGGCGAGATCAGATTAATAGGTAGAGGTAGATTTTCAGTGCTCGCTTTTTAATTCCAAGAGCTGAGAGCACATACTGTTCTCCAGTCAAGGTTCCTAATGCTTCCCGTGCCAATACAAATGCGACTATACATGTGAATTAATGGTTCGTAAACAAACATGAAATATCATGCAGCTATAGCCATTGTGTGTGATCTGGATATATATTTCTGGTTGTGTTGGGGAGACAAGGTTCCTAACCTTACCTCCCGATACGGAAAATAAAGCACGTGAATATAATAAGATTAATTAAGTATTAGCCTTAAGAAAAACTTAAAAATGGATTAATATGATTTTTTAAAGCAACTTTCATATAGAAAACTTTTATAAAAAATACACCGTTTAGTAATTTGAAAAGCGTGCACGCGAAAAATGAGGAAAGTGAGTTGGGAATGAGGGGAAAAGAACACATCTCTCACTATACATGCACCTCACAACTATACATTTCTTCCTTTTTTTTGTTCCTCACAGAAGCATAATATAAGGTGCAAGCTTCTAGTGCATAATATACTGCAAATATGCAATGAATTGGCATGTGAAAATAAATCTCAAGGGTACCTTCAAGTTTACTGGAGTGTGCTAGCTAGCTAGCATCTTAAACGACATGCAGTGGATGTGAGATTAATGTTAATTGGAGATCTAACTTTGTCATGTGTGATCCTTTTCTCCGATGGCGATCGACCATTTTGTTTGCTGATAACTATGACAATTTCTATGACTGTTAAGTACTGACATGTCAGCATTCTGTTGCCAAATAGTAGTATATATCCTTTTAACTCAAACGGAGGTGAGCCCCTACATTTTTTTTAATTTACTTTATAAAAACTTGCCTACAAAGTTTAGCCCGGCCGCTCGGCCCATTTAAGCCCACCCAAATTTAGAAGGCTAAGGTTGTGTATAAATGATATTGTTCCAATGGTTTATAGATTTTTGTTGGATGGAGTCTAGATTCATTATATTAGAATATGTCACATCTAACCAAAATTTGTTAGGGACAATTTTGTTTTTACCCTCACTTTCATGTCTAATATTGATTTTACCCTACTTTTTAGGGTTTTTGATTTTTTCCCTACTTTTTTGAATCGAAAGAGACGTTTACCCCTGGTTTAAATGGAAGTTGGTGGGACCGGGTTTATGGCAGTAAAAAAAATAGAGAAATAAAGGAAAAATGGTTTTTCGAATTTGTGTTTTACCTTCTTACCCCTTGAAAATATCTAACAGTCTTTTCTTTTCACGCACACAAATCGACTCTTCCCGAATCGTGCGGCGGCAGCCAGGCGGTGGCGACGGCGAGTGGGCTAGGGCGCAGCTCCTCCCGCCGGCGAGCAGGAGAGGGGTAGGCAGCGGCGAGCGGCGGCCAGGCGGCGGGGAGAGGGGTAGGCGGCGGGGAGCGGGCGGCAGCCAGGCGACGGGGAGAGGAGCGTAGGCGGCGTCGAGCTTCCTTGCCGCCGGCATCGAGCTTCCTGCGCACCTCTCTTGCCGCCGACAAAATGGGGTCTTGATCTCTCCCCCGGTTACCCATTTGATTGTTAGCTCGTACTTGATTCCCTACTCCCTAGCAGCTTGATGCCATACACGCGGCTATGCCAGTGATCTTGCTCCTTCTTCCTCTCCCATCTCATCTCCAGGCTCCAGATCGACACCCACTGCAGCCTAACGGCAGCACAGGCTCGCCGCCAACACCGCGTCCATGGGGGCACGGTTAGATGAGACCATGGGGTTGTCAGGGGTATGCGGCCGCACTCGCCGAAAGCCGATTAACATCCCTGATCTCCGTGGAGGATCATTGTTTGGTGAGATTATGAGTTCGTTTGTTTGTGCTCACCAACTGTTTGAGGAAATGCTTCCGAGATTTCGAGTACTATATAGGCACTAAACATATCGATTTTAATGTTGTTGGTACAGATATGGCTCACTATCTGTCCAAATTGTAATCTCCAAATCTGTCATTTAATTTTAAAACATATTCAAAAAATAAATTTTCAAAGTCATATATAAAATAGGGGCAAAAACATAATTAAAGAATAGAGATGGGAGAGGGTATAAATGTCCTTTTGCCCAGTAGTTAACACCGTTAACTTCTCCATCCAAAACAGGGGTAAAAAAATTGTTCAGTTCAAAAAAGTGGGGCAAAAACGAAAACCCTAAAAAATAGGGGTAAAATTAATATTGGATATGAAAGTGAGGGTAGAAACGAAATTGTCCCAATTTGTTATATTTAGGTACAGAGGTCCTAGGTTATTAGGAGGTGAGACACAAATATGACCACAAAACCCAATTAAATAAGTTGATGTGACATTTGGACAAATTTCGGATTAAATCAAGCCAACCTGACATAGTCAGAAATGAAGAGAGGAAAAAAAAAGTTGGCATGGCTGCAATACACCGCAATTATGTTCTACAACTCGACCTCATGCTGCTGTCTGGAGAGAAATCCTGGCAGTCAACGTATACAACCTGTGAAATTTCATCGTCAGGTCAGATCGAAGAAAACGAAAAGGAAAAGATTTCGGTGCCTTCCTTGTATGTTCTTGCTCTGCAGTATGATCGGCTGATCACACGGCTTGTGAGTCTAGAGTGTCTGATGAGTTTAGTGGCGCAGTGTCCAATGGCAATTGCAACCACACACCTCAGAAACCTCCTAGGTACCACAAGAAGGTAGAAGGAGAGACGTAGATCAACCAAAATCCGATATGCCTACCATGCCTAAACGTATGATATCGAGCTAGGTTTGTCATACATGGGAACAGAAGATGAGTAGTAGAGCATAAGTGGACTAGTATCTGCTAGTGGTCAGCATTTCTACATAATTTCCTCTTTTATTGGATGAGCTGAGAGAAGCAAACACTTGCAAAGCAATATATATGGTCAGGGTATCATGTAATAATTTTGCACATGCAAGAGGCTGCACATATGTACATGTGGCCGGTGCAGTAGTAATTCATTGCTTTTAATCGAGTTTGTTCAGCTCGAATGAGAAGGTTCGTTCATATCAGAAACAAACGCTAATATGACCAGGGTCATTGGTGTCAGTTCGTCGATAGAACAGGTAAAAATGAGGCACTTATTAGTGCTAGTTTGTAGTTAAAACCGGCAGTAATTACTCCAACCCAAATTTGAAATTGTAGTACCGACTTATTACTACAATTTGAAATACGGGCATACAGCGCTATGGTGGTACTATTATGTAGTAATGAGCCCAATCAAGAGACCAAATAGATCTCCGAACAAATCCGACCCACTCATGCACTCAACCAATTTAGACCCATTTTATACAGAAATTGGAAAGTTTAGCAAAAGAGTTCGGTCTGCTCGATTGAGCACAGGCGGCCGGCTTTCGTACAGTTGCAACAAATGAATTTATGGCCAACGTACAAGTCAAGGGTGCAGTTCTTTCTTAAAAACAAAACACATTAATTCTAGCCCTCTAAGCACCTCAAAATACTAAGCCAACATATCTTAATATTTACAAACTCACCATAGACGTCTCACTCTCGACGAATATATACATCGCTTACCACTGAAAAATAATTAATCCTAAATGTGAGCCTAAATGTGAGCGTATGTGCTAAGTGAACTTAAATCTTGGTAAGCAGGTTCCACTACCAGGAACCACAATAGCTCAACTAGTGAGCTTTCTTGTGGTGGAACACGCTCAATTGAGCTCAAGTTGTCGACTTGACGGTTGATACGGATAATCGCATTTATAACTAATTAATCTTTTAAATGTATCTGACGTACTAGTCAACAACGACTCATCCATGTGGTGATTTAGTTAATTTTAAGACACTCATGTGAGTATAGTGTATGTGCGTGTATTTATAGATTGAGGTGAGTGTGTGTAGTTGTGCACTATATATTAAGCATCTACATTTGTACTATATTTTTTCTTAAAAAAAATAATATTGGACGGCCGGCCGGCACTACGTACCGAAACTTGTCGTATATACCACTATAAGTTTATCTTTGCCTGCTGATTTCATCAAAAATAATTTTGGGCAGCCAGTCCACGCTATCAGTATCAGGAGTTCTCATATAGTGCCGCTTAGCATATTCATGAAAACGATCCGTCGGTTTATATATCTTTCTCTGCTGATCTCACCAAAAATAATATTACGGCTGGCGGCCGGCCGGCACCACCAAAACTTGTTGTTTTATGATCGTCGTACCACTAGTCAGTTTTTCTCTGCCTGCTGATATCATCAAAATAGAGAAGGACCCGTAAAATTGCTCCATCAAAATATATAGTTTCGGACAGCCGGCTGGCAACATATATACGACACCAAATTGTCCCGCGCGCGTTGCTTGGAAACTACTATCCTTATCTGCGTGATGATTTCATCAAAATTACTCTCCTCGTAAAAAAAACCTAAAAGAAAAATATGATTCTTTCTAGTATAACAAATCTATATAGCCATTTGTCTAAATTCAATGTGACCCTGCTAAGCAAAGTTTTTTTTATGGAGGGGTATTAGTTAATGGAGAACTGACCAGTGATTTAGCCGACGCTATTAGTTAGGCCGGGTTCAGTTCTCAACTTTTTCTTTAAACTTCTAATTTTTTCATTACATTAAAATTTTCGTACACACATAAACTTTCAACAATTTTCAACTTTTAATTTTTAGTCAAACTTTCAATTTTGACGTGGAACCAAACACACCCTTAATGCAAATACTTTTCGGTTAAAAAACGACAGACGAGCCACGTGGCCCACGTCACCGGTCACATCACTTGCTCGCACCGTTCCAGGCCTTTCTTTTCCGAAATT
This sequence comes from Oryza sativa Japonica Group, assembly GCF_034140825.1. Lineage (NCBI taxonomy): Eukaryota > Viridiplantae > Streptophyta > Magnoliopsida > Poales > Poaceae > Oryza > Oryza sativa. The sequence continues at coordinate 26,250,094 of NC_089045.1, forward strand.
TTGACAAAATATCTCTTTTACAAAACTTATTTAATTTGAAGAATAAACGATAACAAAATTTAATTATAGAAATAAATCTTTTGTTCAGCACAATTAAACCTCGATGACGCTGAGTTATAACGTTTTATCTGAGATGACGCAGAGTTACCTAATCATCAAGCTCAGTGCCAAGGTAACCACCAAACTTAGCTCCTTGGCACTGAGCTCTCTTCACTGAATAAAATGAAGTGCATATTATTTCTTTGGAGAAGCGACTCTAGTTCAGTCATTGCATCTTTTTGTGTTTTTTTTCCTCTTGATCTCATCTGTGAAATTATTTTATTTTGATTTTTTTAAAAAAATGAGATTTCTAATTTGTTTTATTTTGAATATAAAAAATATGAAAAGAGGTACGTAGTGTACTTTATGTTCTTTTCATATTTTTTTAAGTTCTTTTCATTCTCTTACTCTCATCTCTAAATTTGTTTTATTTTGAATTATTTTTAAAACATGACATTTGTAAATTTGTTTTATTTTGAATTTAAAACTATGAAAAGAAGTACACGTATGTTCTTTTTATTTTTTAAAAATTTCTTTTCATACGAAAGAACACTATTATATGTTCTCTTCATTCATCAAGGACATCAATTTATATATATTCGTATAATAATATATAATTTAATTTTCCAAATCACCATATAATATACTTTCTTTCATTTTTAAAATACAGAATAATTGAATTTACAAATAAAAAAATACTCATCTATTACAAAGATATTAGGAGAGTAAGAGAGAATAATAAACCTAAAAACATGCTTGGTCATTGACAGCCCCGATCACCATGCACTTTGTTTTATTCGGTGGAGCGAGTTCTGGCTTTCGAGGATTTGGTAAATTTACGTCACTTCGGACATGGGCTGTCGAACGATGTACTATCTCTGTCCTAAAATACATGTCATTCTAAATTGTTTACCATATACTAAAGTTAAGAGAAAAAGACTATAATACCCCTTAATAGCTAATGTATAGTTAGATGTGAGATGGTGGTTGGGGGTAGAAAGAGAAGAAATTTAAATTAGAAATGGTTGATGTGATAAGTAGTACTTTCGAGTGATAAAGACAACTTTTGAATACTAGATAGATAATTTTTATGGGACGGAGGAAGTAAGTAGTCCCTTAATTTTAGCAATTCTTTTATTTTAATATCACGGTAATTTTGCCGGCATTATATAACGAAGACCGCTCGGGGTCTTCTTCCATCCCCGGCTCTCGATCGGGAGGCGAAGAAGGTGAGCACTCCGCTAGCTGTTTCTCCCCCTGAACCTCTGTTTCTTCCCCTTCCTCGCCTACATGCCTTTGCATCCTCTGCTCCCCGATATATGCTACGAGTAATTAATATTCTTCTGGCTTGTTGCGCCATATCGTCGCCTCCTCTTGGCTACCTCCCAGGATTATCCATCATGCATTTGCATGTGAGTTGTTCGTGGAATCTGTTGCCGGCCGTGTAGAGATCTCGATGCATGCTAGCTTTGGGGAAATAGTAGTGCAGTACTGCACCTGCACGCAGTACAATATACTCCCTCCGTTTCAAAATATTTGACACCGTTGACTTTTTAGCACATGTTTAACCGTTCGTCTTATTAAAAAAATTTGTGAAATATATAAAACTATATATGTAAATAAAAGTATATTTAACAATGAATCAAATGATATAAAAAGAATTAATAATTACTTAAATTTTTTGAATAAGACGAATGGTCAAACACGTATTTAAAAAGTCAACGGTGTCAAATATTTTAAAACGGAAGGAGTATGATCTTTTTGTTCTTGGAGAAACCATGTTTTATTAGGAATTGGGCCTTGTACAGTTTATAGCTATTAAGGCCTGGTTTAGTTCCCAACTTTTGCTTCAAACTTCTAACTTTTCAATCACATCAAAACTTTTCTACACATACAAACTTTCAACTTTTTCATCACATTAATTGTTTCAATTTTAGTCAAACTTCTAATTTGGCATGAACTAAACACACCCTAATACAAACCGTACCAAATATTGGTGAGAGCTTAAATTTGGCCATTTTTAAATGTTTGGTAGGGTTGAAGCGTTCTTTTTTTCTTACAAGGAAAACATTTGGTTTGTTAACCGACTGAAAACATTTTTTTTTTGTCAAGGTTGCTTCGGCTAGTGTTTTGGTTTGACACCAACTATTAGTCGGTCAAAGTTAAGTAATGTGCCTGTTCCTATAAAAAAATCTGGCACAAATAGTATATGTTTCTGTTCTTGTTCATATATGTACTAGTTCTATATAATAAAAAAGAAAGCCCATATGAGTGTTGCATCAATATGGGTGTGTTTAGTTCACGATCAAAATTGAAAGTTTGATTGGAATTGAAACGATGTGACGGAAAAGTTGGAAGTTTATGTATGTAGGAAAGTTTTGATGTGATGTAAAATTGAAAGTTTGAAGAAAAAGTTGGGAACTAAACCAGACCTATGTCGGTTTTTACTGTGAAACGGTCGACTTGGGCATCCAATATATGCTGGTTTACGATAAAAACCAGTACATATGATGCCGCAACTCATATATATGTGTTTGTTTTACCAATTTTATTAATATGAAGTCGGTTCAAAGACTATCTTTATATATTAAAATTGTAGAATTTCACGAGATCTAAAACTTTATAATTGTTGGCCTTTTCTTTTGAGATAGTTTACATGTCCAAAAATATATCATAATTTCACATATCTATTTGGACAAGGAACTGTTAAAAATTTCCAAACTACCCGGATCGAAATAAGATCTATATAAAAGTTCTAGTTGACAACTTTTTTTTTGAGCTCATCTGTGTGGTGTGGAGTATACGTTACAAGTTTCAGATGGAGTAGTTCAAAGAGAAGCATCTATTACTTATTACTTAGGCCTTGTTTAGTTCGCGAAATAAAAATTTTTTGGTGTCATATCGAACGTTTGACTAGATATTGGAAGGGGTTTTCGGACACGAATGAAAAAACTAATTTCATAACTCGCTGGGAAACCGCGAGACAATTTTTTTAGCCTAATTAATGTGTCATTAGCACATGTGGGTTACTGTAGCACTTATGGCTAGTCATGGACTAATTAGGCTCAAAAAATTCGTCTCATGATTTCCTCTCTAACTGTGCAATTATTTTTTCCATTTTATCTATATTTAATACTCCATACATGCATGTGTTCAAAGATTCGATTCGATGTTTTAGGAAAAAAAAATTGGGAACTAAACAAAGCCTAAGGCGACATGAAGGGTTTGATAGGTGACATGCATTTTGACAAGCCTACGCGTGGAGAGAGAGGTCCCATGTTTGAATCTTATGAACCGTTCATATTTTACATGAAAAAACACGAAACAGTGTATAAATGCAAGTAAAATATGAAATATTTTTCTAATTTAACAAGAACTAGCACCTATGAATCCTCGTAGGTGCGTGTGCCAGTTCTAGAACTGACACAAATAAACATGGCTTATCGGTGTGGATAATTTGATGCTAGTTTGATTCCAAGCTCCATTGCATCTCTCACACGCTGTCCCCAGTTTCATAGGCTTTGTGGTGGTGCTCGATTGGATAATTCTTCTGCATAACTAGCCAGTGGAGTTGTGCATTCGCGCAACTTTAACCCGGAATATATGAGCCTATTTATTTTATATATAAGAACAACAACTAAAATCACTATTGATACTATGTTCAACCGGTGACTAGCCTGGAGCTTCTTCTTATGCTTCATCTGTTCTTCTACATTGTTATCTACTATCTGTTTATATGGTTTTCTACTTCCTTTATTTGATGGCCCACATTTGTTTTTCTTGTTTTGCTTTTTTCTCAATTGGATAGTCCATATTTTGTTGCCTATGAACCAATGAGGTGCTTTGAAATCATTTCGCTTTCACTACTTTAGATGTGTCGATATGGATGGATGGGTCCTCTGCATATCCTAATCCTCCCGGCTCTAGATTTGTATAGCAGTTGATGACTGATGAACTTCTTTTACGCCATATTCCAGTGTTCATATAAGTTTCTAACTTTCTATGGATATGATGGTGTTTTAATTTCTAACGGCAGGGTATGAGTGACATGGCTGCTGAATGTGGGAGTGGCAACTGTGATGCTTGGGCAGCGAGAGATCCTTCCGGAATCCTCTCCCCGTACAAATTCAACCGCAGGTGAATGATCACATAACATTCCATTGAGATTTTGTAACGAAAAATGTCAACTTTGAAACATGAATGTCTTTCTAGCATTGTTAAGAGATCTTCCTAGTCTCCAGTGCTCTCTCATATAAGCAAAATGAACTATATATCCAGCCACTTAAATCATGGCCAATTTCACTTTTCGGCTAGTTGCATTCATAGTTGGAATGTGAGTGTCAGCTTGCCAAGTTAGTTGTGTCGATTTTTGTTCTTGCCAGCTCGACAAACTGGATCACAAAATCGATAGTTTTTTATTGAATGCCGTGAAAAACGAGTGGACAAAATATTTAAATGTCTACACAGACTTACTGGATTAAGATTGCAAAATTAATTAGTTGATTCATATTTTACTGCATGTTCTAGTTGATCGATAACCTGATTGATTTCAGGGAAGTACAGAGTGAAGATGTTTCTTTGAGGATCACACACTGTGGAGTATGTTATGCTGATGTCATTTGGACACGGAATATGTTCAACGATTCGATATACCCTTTGGTTCCTGGGTAAGATCGATTGTCAGATCAATTTACCATACTTGAGATTTCAGAACAGCGGGGAAAATGATAAGCTCCAGTCTTTCTGTGTTACGGATCATAATTAAATTGCTAGCTAGCTAGCTACTCCCTCCCGTATTCTAATGTGACTTTTCAACTAACGTTGACCATTCGTTTTATTCAAAAATTTTATGCAAATATGAAAATATTTATGTCATGCTTAAAAAACATTTGATGACGAATCAAGTCATAATAAAATAAATGATAATTATATAAATTTTTTGAATAAGACGAATGGTCAAACGTTGGATAAAAATTCAACGGCGTCATACATTAAAATATGGAGGTAGTAGTACTTTTGTTTGATGCAAAGATAAATGTTTACCCCCTAAATCGGGTGTCTTAACATTCAATTTGAGTAGGCACGAGATAGCTGGAGTTGTAACTGAGGTTGGTGCAGACGTCAAGGGGTTCAAAGTGGGCGACCATGTAGGTGTTGGCGTATATGTGAATTCATGTCAGGACTGCGAGAACTGCAATAGCTCTCTGGAGAACCACTGCTCGAAATGTGTCGTCACTTACAACAGTGTTGATTCAGACGGGACCGTAACAAAGGGTGGATATTCCAGTCATATACTAGTGCATCAAAGGTACTCTGCTTTCTTGTTAATTTTCTGACATAACAAACCGACCAAAAAGTACTCCCTCCATTTCAAGTTATAATATGTTTTAACTTTAGTCGAAGTTAAAATGTTTTTAAGTTTGACTAAGTTTACAGATAAATATAGTAATATTTATAATACTAAATTAGTTTCATCAAATCAATAATTGAATATATTTTTATAATAAATTTGTCTTGGGTTGAAAATGCTACTACCTTTTTTATAAACTTGGTCAAACTTAAAGCCATTTGACTTTAACCAAAATCAAAACATATTATAACCTGAAACGGACGGAGTAATAATTATATTAGTTATATAGACATAAATCTTATAAATAATGTGGATTATATATCCATGGGTAGGGGTGAAAATGGTATGGAAATTTCTCGACCGTACCGATACCGTTTCCGCAAAACTAATATAATAATAATAATTTTACCGATGTTACCGTTTTCAAAATTTAGTTTTTTTAATTTCTGTCAGCGTGGCATTGAAGTTGGCACTAAATAGATGAATTCATAAATATGGAAATTTCCCGACCGTTTCTGTTCGTTTTCCAAAAAAATAATAAAATAATGTACTGTTTCCGACCATTTCCGACCGTTTTCATCCCTATCCATGGGGGAGTACTGGGTTCGTACCCACTGAACACGTATCTTAATACTAAATGACAGGTTTTAAACTGAAATGTACTACCTCCGTCCCAAAATAAGTGCAGCCGTGGATATCCGTGTCCAATGTACTATTCATATTTTATCATCTAATAACTATAAAAATACTAATCATAAAAAAAATTTAAATAAAACGAACAGTCAAACGTTTAACATGAAGAATACAAAACTACATTTATTTTAGGACGGAGAGAGTAATAAACAAGGTACGAAAGTGTCAAATATGGAGTTATAATTCTATATGGGTATGGATCATAAAGAATTCTCCATATATATATATTACTCCCTCCGGTCCATAATAAACAAGGTACGAAAGTGTCAAATATGGAGTTATAATTCTATTATATGGGTATGTATCATAAAGAATTCTCCATATATATATATTACTCCCTCCGGTCTAAAATATAGCAATTTTTAGGTAGATATGATATATAATAGTACTACGAATCTAGATAAAAGGTTGTTATACTTTGGAATAGAGGAAGTAGGAAATATGGGGATGCAGTTACGGATTGAACACATCTGATTGAACATTAAAACTCAAGCACCCGACATACTCTGAGTTGCTGCGCTCTAATCATATCCGCGTGCACGCATTTACTCTTTTCGCTGAGTTTGGCTGCAACATACGTACTCCCTCCGTCTAAAAAAAGACAAACCATTAGTTTCTGTCTTATATAATTGTTTTTTATAATTAGTATTTTCATTGTTGTTAGATAATAAAACATGATTAATACTTTATACGTGACTTATCTTTTTAATTTTTTTTAAATAAGACGGACGTTGGACACAAAAATTCAGGATTTTTTTCTTGACGGAGGGAGTACTGGTCACTGTATTCTGTTGAATGCAAGCCCGTCTCCTGCTCTCTTCTCTAACAACACTTTAGCAAAACTTTAAAAATACTTTTTTATAAATTATTTATCTAATTTGATTCGATTACATAATTGTATATGTATATACATGATTATATTTATAATTGAAATATTTTTATGTCATATATGAAACATCGAGTACTTCTAATTAAAATATTTTTATATCATATATAAAACATCGAGTTGTAGTTGCTAAAAGAGTACAAAATACTTGATGGAACTGTTGGCAACTTTTCGTGATAAGTTGACAAGCACGATCGCAACACCTAAACGCCTGGCGGTGATCCTAGAGTCGCCAACTACCTCGATCTAGCAAAAGCTAAATCAAGATGGGTTTTGATAACTAAATCGGCTAGCGGAGCCGATTCTAAATAACTACCCGTCTCGTGGGCAAAATAGAAGGTTTTCAGGACAAATCTACAAAGAGGTGTCGCACTCTCGCAGCGGCGGCGTACGATTTACAGCGCAAATCGACAAAGATGGACGAACTAAAGCAAAAACTAAAAGCAATATGAAAAACGATTCGATTGATTGATTGTAGATTGATTAGTTACAATTGAACCGACCATGTCCCTTATATAGGGGTTGGTCCTGCCCTCTACAGACCCTCCTCCACGTCCAACTCGGGATAGAATCCAAAGGAAACCCGAAACATGCCTTCCCGAGTAAGGAAACTTTGAGACCCGACGAAATACACTCGGACTCGGACCCTGCTGGTCAGACCGGCCACATACCGGCGGTCTGACCGGCCAACACATGGCGGTCAGACCGACCCACTCGAAAGAAACCGGCAGACTTCCAAACTCTGGCAATTTTTTCTATTTTACTCTTAGATGCCAAATTTGGGTGTAAACAGGAACATCAAAGAACACCATTGCACTTACAATATTTACAAATGAATTAGAGAAATATCATAAATATTTTGTTAAAACATCCCAGCAACGCCGTGTGCAATGACTCACTTTTCATTTTCACAAACATTTACAAATGATTCAACCCCTAAATAAAATTTTGGGTTATTTTACCAGCTAAACTATTTGACACGACTCACTTTACTCCCCAGTGGTATTTGTCCTTTTCATTTCATTTTATATAAGTCGTATTTTGAGTTGAAACTTTGTATAGCCGTAGATGACATCATATACTATGTTACAAAATATTTTTAAAAAATTTATACTATGGTTTGCTTGTAGGTTTAAATAAGTTTCAGGTGCTTTCAACATATGCAAACAGTGATTAAAATCCAAAAAAAAAGTTTGAGATGTAAGGTGCAATGTTATCTTTATCTCACAAATTTGAACTTAAAATGTCTGTTATAAAAGAGAAAATGGTCTGTCATTACTTCTGTATTATGTTGATTACAATTACCATATAATTAAGTAATCTTGGGACTACGAATGTTTGTATTAGCTGCCCTTCTATCTACTGATGTGAAAAACATTGTAATTAAGCTAATTGCATCTTCTTTGTTTCATTGACATGGCAGGTACTGCTTTAAAATACCTGCTGACTACCCTTTGTCAAAGGCAGCACCACTGCTTTGTGCGGGAATTACCGTATATACTCCAATGATACGACATAACATGAACCAACCAGGGAAGTCACTTGGCGTCATTGGACTAGGTGGGTTGGGTCACATGGCAGTAAAATTTGGGAAAGCCTTTGGACTCAAAGTGACAGTTTTTAGTACAAGTGAATCAAAGAGAGAAGAAGCTATCAACCTTCTTGGTGCAGATAATTTTGTGATATCATCAGATGAAAATCAGATGGAGGTACATTGTAAAAATATTTTTTGCTCCATTGTGTAGAATTATTTTGCTACTCCTATATATGAGCATGCCGATCATAAGTTGTTTTATTGGCAAATGTCATTTGGAAAATATGGTGCTAATAACTTCTTCTTGTCTTCTCATTCCTCTTGCAACAAACTAAATGTGCTTATGACAAATTAATCATTGTTGCAGTCACTGAAAAGTTCCCTTCACTTCATTATTGATACTGCATCTGGTGATCACCAGTTCGATCCTTATCTCTCGCTTCTGAAAGTTGGTGGTGTAATGGTGCTACTTAGCTTCCCAAGTGAAATCAAAGTTCATCCTGAAAACCTTAATCTCGGTAATGCATATTTCTCATACCAATATATATATATATATATATATATATATATATCTCTATATATATATATATATATATGTGTGTGTGTGTGTGTGTGTGTGTGTGTGTGTGTGTGTGTGTGGTGTGTGTGTCTGACAGAATGGGGAGAAAATTAATGGATTAATTACAAGTAATCTGAACTTACGCAGCTGCGCGGAGCTTAGCTGGTAGTGTAACAGGGGGTACAAAGGATATCCAGGAGATGATAAACTTCTGTGCTGCAAACAATGTTTACCCAGATATAGAGATGATCAAGATAGACTACGTCAACGAGGCTCTTCAGAGGCTCATCAACCGGGATGTGAGATTCCGCTTTGTAATCGACATCGAGAACTCTTTCAAGTAGTATATCTTCGCCGTATACGGTATCAGAAGTAACGATCGAAGTTTGTGACATAATAATAAATCGAACTACATAATATTGAGACTTGATCAAGGGACAGCTCCAGAATAAAATGTTCCATATTAAGAGAAAATTTGGTTCTGTTTTTAGTTATTTTTAATCCCAATATTTTTCATATCCGCTCTTTTTTCCTGTTTGGATTGCATCAAGACTAGAAAACTAGGCGTGGCTTTGCCACGCCATTACGGTGAATGGCCTAGTGTTCTTAGCAGAGTGGCCTAAACTCGGGAATTTCATTTTAAAAATACTCCAATATCTTGTGTTCATTAAAATGCTCCAAAATGGTAAGTAGACTGCCAACATGATTACGACAAATATAACCATATAAGTCAACATTGAGGCACAAAGAATAATTTCATATGAATTGCAGATCATTTCATAGAAATTGTCTGTCGCCATGCCAACTCGATAAAACCACAGCCCAGTCATTCTCATCCTCATCCATCGGATTCATCTGAGCAATCCTGTGTCCATTTTGGGAACAAAATACATCCGGTCCTGGTATAGAGTGCACGTCATATCGATATAGGTGTTGTATTTATATGCACCCCTGATACGGCTTATCATGTAGATGCACAATCTTTTACGCCTTGATGCTCACAGTGAATGAACGAACTTCTCATAGAAAACAAATTGAGTAAAGCAGCTATAACATAATATATTGTTATGTTCACAGAGAAAGCAACATGAAAAAAAAGAGAGTAAAATGGTAGGACTTAATATACCATTACGCTCACAGTAACGAATATTGACATGAGCATGGTTCTACCATCCACGTGTGCTACTGTCTTATTAATCAGCAAGTCTGTTTCCTCATTTGAAGCAGTTATTCAAGCATATTCAGCTCTCAATGACAGTAGTGAGAAACTCTATCTCCTAAGATTCATGCACACTGCACACATCATCTATAAATTGAAAATGGTTTATTTCGGTCTACATCATCTAGTTTGAACTAAACTCAATAAATTCTAGCCCAAAAATAATCTTATTTAGGAATGACCTGATTTATCTTGTTTATTTGAATAAAGCATGTGTTCTCTGCATTTACAATAGACCCATCAAAGAACAATGTTTATTTGAAAATGAACTATAGGAAGATGCACAGCTAGCTTGACTGAATCATTTACATTGAAGCATAAGAACTGTGTGTCATGCAATGCAAAACTTCTTTTCTCAATTAGAAATTTAACTATTTTCTTGACAAACTGCAATATAAATTTCTGAAGCTGCACAACTGGTGTTTATTATATTAAGAGGTATGATATCTACCTCTGCCATGGCATTAGTTATGATATCTGGAATGGGCTCTATAGTGTCACCGATCCACCGTATCTGGAATGAGCTGCCCTTCTCTTGGTAATTTGCTATCTACTCCACAGTTGTCAAAGAACCAATATCAAAATGCAATTTCAATATAGCAGCATCAACGAAGACAGGGGGAACGGAGAGAGTTAATGATGGGTGATAAACTCAGGCTATTCTTCAGAGTGCTACCAACAGGCAGAGATAAATTACAGAGCTGTAGAATATCTCTTTTTGCTGAAGATTATTAACAACATCAGTGATTCAGTGTAAAAAAGTGAAACCAGATTAATGGAATGGAATAGTGAATTAAATTCGTTAGCTTTAGAGAGATGATGCTGCCAGACTGGAGGTTTCAAAATGTTACATAAGATTATAATTCAATCAAAGGACACATTTCTATTTCAGGAAAGATAGCTAAAGAGAGCATTTGCTTTTCATTCTTCAGTGATAATTTCAGTTTGAAGTGGAGTCGCGATTGAACTTTTGCAGTGTACATCTGAGAATAGCATAGTAGGATGCTTCACTGGAATGATCAATTTATATTTTGAACTCATGAAATAGTAAAAGCTGAAGTACTCCTACATCACATTTAACCTGTCTCAACCATAGTAGTTCTCAGAGAAGAATTCAGAAACCATGGTTTGCAGAGAAATAGAGCTTCATGATTCACCAAATATACTGAACATTTCAACATTGGCACAGTAATAACTAACTTCAAGGCCTCAAGGAATATTCATAGTAAAATGAGAAGACTTTTTTTCTCTGAGGAATAAAATGGACCATATTTTTATGAAGCTGTATCAGACTTGCTCAGAAAATTGCATGGTACATTGTATAGCCAATATTCTATTTCTTGAACCTAACTATGTCAAAAGGTGTGAGTTAGACTTATTATATAACTATATGAGTGAACTGACAACAGGAATAATCCCTGCGAGTAGGTTCAACTGATAGGACCTATACATTCTGGAATAAATGAACTAAATTTGTTTGACGACATAAACTTGATAGGTCTAGATACTCGCTAAGCTATCATAGGAAGAGTAAAATCTTTCTCACAACAAAGCTATGACCATTGGCAAAGGACAGGATGGTCTAGTTGCATAGAAGAATTATCAACAAGGACAACCACATGATAGACTATTTGTCATATTTCAGACAATAGTAGACATATATACATGTTTCTTTTGTTGGGATACGCGTAAGCTACGATAGCATAAATCAAAATTTTCTATCGCGTAAACCAGGAACCATGCAAATATTAGATCATAGATCGTTACCACTCGACGCGCTGTGCAGCAGAAAAAGGCGCTAAGAAGTCAAAAGAATTCTCGCGAAGTAGCGCGCGTCGATGTAGAGGAAGTAGTCGATCGCACCGGCTCGACCATCTCCTCCTCGTGCGTTCTCCTCGCCGTATTCCCACGCCGATCAGCACCGCAAACCAGCGGCGCCTCTACCGGTATCCACACGTACAGGGATGGAACGCCACGCGCAGATGTGCTAGCACCCGCGCGCGGCTAGGGTTTTGCTCGGGGAGGGAAGTGACGGCTAGGGTTTCTCACGTGATGCAATACCTCCGCCGGTCACACCCCTCACGAATATATAGGATCCATCACTCGGGCCTCCAAGGCCCGTAGGACTCCTATTCGGATCTCTATCCGAATTAAGGTAATATTGGATCTCCATCCAATCCCCTTATTCCGGCCCATTAAGCGTGCGACCCTGTAGGTTCATGTATACTCGGCTGTAACCCGAAAACTCCTTTTCGGTTCACGCGTCAACAGCGGCCCCTAGCAGAACATATTAACCCACCGGGCATACATAAAGATCATATCGGCTGAACCTCTAGTATATACTTGTATGAACCCCTTTGCCTCACGATATTGATTAAGCTCAAGGCTAGATATGTGCCATCCTCTAATAGCTCAATCATTCACTCGAACCTGTTGATAGATTATATAACTTGTGATTGACTCATCAATCACCTTTGGCATGGCCATGCACTTCCATAATCTACAACATCGAGGGGCCCAGAGATATCTCTCCATAGGAGGGGCAAATCCCATCTTGGTTATTCATATCCCACTACATGTTTCATAGCATGCCCGAAAACTACTTTTATAACTACCCAATTACAGAGTAGCGTTTAGCAGTCCCTAAGTAAGCTACTACACATGTTGGGAACCATGATAATCTCAGGTCTAAGGATTCAACACCAACACTAAATGAGATCACTGATGACACAACACATATGGCTCTTGCAGTGTCTCATATTGGGTCTATCCAATAACATGTTCACTAACATGTGTCCATATTATTAATTTGGTATCTCCATACCATGATCCATGAGACATGATCCTCAATTAATACATGTGCTGATCATATAAACATATTTGTTCCATATATGATATTTGATCAGGGATCCTTTAGAAATAGTAACAAACAACATAAAGAGTCTCATGAAAGAATCACATATTCATTAACCAATAATGAGTTATCTATTTCAAGGAACAATGTCGGATAAATATATAAACATAGTATGAGATACAATCATCTCAATGATTGCCTCTAGGGCATATCACTAACATCTTTTTCAGATACTGCTATGATATCATATGTGTCATTGTGTATTCAGCTTGTTAGTTTCTGCCTTACATCGTTGAAGTGTTTTTGGTTGCTAAATAGGACAAATTTTATACTTGTAGATATACAAATACACCTAATTGAACTTGATTAACATAATTCTGTACAGAGCACAGCTAGCAGGCAAAGGTGAACAGAGATGTAGTTAACATGCGTGGGTGCTGATGTGTGAAGGTGTTACGGATGCTTGGTCTTCTGCCACCTTCGTACTGTGAGTCAAGAAATGCCAACTCTTCAGATTTCAGACAAAGACAAAACATTTTACAAATGACAGTTAATTTTTGGCAACTAATTCATTCCTTGGTGCCAATCTGAGCAATATTCAGTAGCATCGCGTAACACGCAAAAACCACCGAAAACAGCAAAAAAATTCCTTCTTTTTTCTTAATTACAGGTGGAATTAATCACCTGTGGTTTGAACACATAGGGAAGCAGGGGAGGGAGCTCCCGCTGGCATGACAGCATCCGGCAGCGGTACCACGGTCCTCAGCCACGCCCTTTGCTGCACGGCCAGTGGCCTCCGTCCAAGATCCCTTCGGTGCCGCGGCTTGGGGAGAGAGGCGGCCGGCGAATCAAAAGGCAGGCAAAGACGTACGTAGCGATGCACGTGATTTCACCCTCCCCATCCCCAAGCACGGCAACCGAATTCATCGCCACATCCAGTGACGAGGTGGATCTGTGTCACTGCCGCCGAGCTTGAGGGGAGAGACGGCACAGAACAGCGCGCCGGCGCGTGGGATGGTCGGCCTCGGGTGCCGGAGGGGCGGAGGTGGAGCTGGAGCGCGAGGAGGAGGAAGAGGCGGCGACATCGGCGTAGGTCGACCTCCGACGAATGAGGCGGAGGAAGCGGGGGCGGGGCTGCCGGCGGAGAGAAGGGCATAGCAGGTTTAGCCGTTTAGGGGTATAACTTTTTCAAAAAGACCCCTAAAACCTCACATATTACAACGAGGTCCACCGCAGCTATTCCACACCGTTGATCATCGATCTGACGGCTGAGGGAGAGGACTAACGCTGGAATCGTATTGTGCCACGTGGAGGGGTTATTTGCACGCGAATCCACAGAGATTTCGATATTAGAGATAGGCGCTAGAGTCTTTTATTATTACTCTCTTTGTCCCAGAAAAAAAACCTATCATTTTAAGGATGATCTGACAAATTAACTCTAAGTAAAAATGACCATATTACCTCCCATTTAATAGTTGCAGTTGTCATTTCAGAATGCAAGAAATATTACTACAGGTAATGAATTAATGGCTGCTAGTACTCCTTTTTTTAATCGAAAGTACTATTTATTACTAGTGGTAGCACTATCATGATGACTCGATGGAATTGACTAGATAACTCAGGTCTTATCTGGTTAAAATGCTAGAACGACAAATTTTGTGGAGCGTTTCTTGAATGGTAGAGTGACCTGATTTCAGAGATAGAGTGAGTAGTGTGTTATATAAACATTAGGACCTGACTTTAAATCGAGAGATACATCGATCCTTTTCTTTTTTAATTCACGAAATATCAAAAAATGTCGGTTCTAAGGTAAGAACCGGTACCCATAATACCTATAGGTGCCAGTTTTAAAACCGGTATCAATAATGCCTTTTTGGTATTGGTGCCGGCTGAGAAATTGGCATCTATAACCGGTTCCAATAAAATGTTCTGCAGTAGCGATGTGATTATCTATGTCTTCCCCTTTTTTTTCAGTTGGTGTGTGGCTGTGAATTGAAATTGAGTACATAGGTATATAGTATACAGCACGAGGTAATTAACATGTCTAATAAGTAATTCCAATGGAACGTGAAAAATAAATTTCAAACTGCTAGAGCGGAGAGACATGATCGTTTGGTTGGCTATCTTCAGAAGTTCTGGACATATGTATGGTCGTCAATCTCTCTTCAATTAATGTTTTGGTTCCTCTGTTAACTGATGTATTTTTCACTAATATTAATGTGTCCTAGCGGAAAGGCCTGTAGCCTAATGGTTACAAGAGTCTGAGTAGCACCTGAGATCCTGGGTTCGACTTCCCATGAGAGCGAATTTTCCAGGATTTAACGGCGTTGTGCTTTCAGTGGTAGGCGACGTATCTGTCGACAGCGATGCACCTGTGGTGACTTCGTCAATCTCAAGGATTTGCTGGCCCAATCTTCGAAGATGCTCAAATTGGGTTCCGTAGAGTTAGAATGGAATAACAAATGAGATCAGATCAGAGCTGCCATGTATGCTTCGTGACAGTCGGTCATTCATTGTTGGCAGCAAATTGTAATTAAGGGTGTGTTTGGTTCACGGTCATGTATGGCCCAATCTTTGAAGATGCTCAAATTGGGTTCCGTAGAGTTAGAATGGAATAACAAATGAGATCAGATCAGAGCTGCCATGTATGCTTCGTGACATTCAGTCATTCATTCTTGGCAGCTGTAGCGCCCGTTCCATCGTGGCGCCTAGCGGGAAAATTATCTCTTAAAAACCCTAATTGCGAAATTTTTTTCTTTGCTTGTTGTCTAGTGTCCGTGCCATCTCAAGATCTCAATCCCCGATCTATCGTCGAGTTCAATTCCGAATCCAATCCCTCCAAATCAAATTCCTCCGCAAAAGTCTAGTTTGCCTCCCCCGGGTTCGATGGGCCGATTTCCGCTCGGCCCATCTCTTCCCCGGCCCCCCTCTCTCCCGGGCGCTCTCTCTCTCTCTCTCTCTCTCTCTCTCTCTCTCTCGCTCCCCCCCGGCGCGTTTCCCCCCCCCCCTCGCTGCTCGCGCGTGCGAGAGCCGCGCCGAGCGCCCCCTCCTCTCGCGCGAGCTCCCCGCTCGCAAAGCCGGCCCCGCGCGCCGTCGCTCGCGCGCGCGCCCGCGTGGTTTCCCGCCCGAGCCGCGTCGTCTGCGCCGTCCGCGTCGCCCGGTCCCGCTGCCCAGCCGCGCCGCCCGTTGTTTCCCGCGCGCGCGTGCCGAGTGGCCGACCGCCCGGTCGCCGCCGCCGTCACCCTCTGCCGCGCCAGCCCGCGCCTGTCGCCCGTGTCGTCGCGCCGCTCCAAACCGCCCCGCCGTCATCGCCGTCGTCATCGCCCGGCCCCCGCCACTCCACGCGCTAGCCTCCAAGGGACGGAGGCAGAGAGCCCCTCTCCCTCTGCCGAGTCGCCCCGCTCCCTCCTCCTTTTCCCGAATCGGCAAAGGGGCGAGCCCCTTTCTCTCCCTCCTTTTCCTCTTTTTCTCCCCTTTTTCCCTCTCGCCGGCGTCACCTCCTGTCGCCGCTTTGGACGCTAGCCGGAGCGCCAGCTCGCCGGCTTGACCGCCCATGTCGGTTCCCCTCTCTCAAACCGACATTGCCACCCTTTTAAACCCGTCTTCCCCCTCCCTTCCTTTCCTCTCCCATTCGCCTCCTCACCGTTGTCGCCGCTCCCGTGCTCTGTCTCGCCTCCGCCGTCCATCGCCAAGCGCCGGGAGAGCCGGTGCGTTCGTGGACGCGGAAGGGGACTCCGGGCGCGCCCCCTTCTTCCTCTTCCTCGGCCCGAGGCCGGAGAGATTACTCCCGCGCCGTCGGCCTCTCGTCACTGCGCCCCGTCCCGCACGGTAGTGTCTCTCTCCGTTCTTCCTCCTCGCTCCATCTCCTCCCCCTAGCTTTCGGTAGTAGCTTGAGTAGACTCCCCGTAGTTAGCCGGCGCCGCCCCGACCGTTGCCATCGCTCACCGTGTGCTCGCCGCTGTCGCCGCCCGAGCTCCGTAGCACCCGCTCGTCGCCGGCCTCGCTCGGCGTAGTTCCGCCCAATCCGACGCTAGCGTCGAGTTCCCGAAGCCGCGTAGATGCTCTCACCGCCGGGAATCGACCTCTCGTGACCTCGTCGCCGTTTCCCTCTTCTCCCGCCACCGGTTGCCGCCGCCGCAATCCGCCGCCGTCGAGCAACCTCCGGCGAATCCGAGCCGTTGGCTCGCCTCCCCTTGTCACGTGCAACCACCCGGTGTGCTCGCTGTTGCCCGTATCGCCGTGGTTCGCTCCGCCGCTCGCCGCCGCCGCCCGCCGTCCATTCGCGGCCGGATCGTCGTCTACCTCCCGCCAGCCCACGTGGCAGCCACGTAGGCGCCACGACGGCGCCAGCTCAGCTGAGGTCGGGACGGGCCGACCCCGGTCAGTCCCTCCCCGTGCGCGCGTTCCACCGCGAGCCGTGAGGCTGCGCGTGGGCCCGCCGCACCTGCGTCCACCCGCGCGTGCACCGCGTGCTCCCTCTGCGCGGTGAGCGGAGCCGCTGACAAGCGGGTCCTACCCGGGACCGCGCGCGGTGAGCCCGGTCCACCGGTCCCCTCTCTCCTCCCCTCCCGCGCGCGCTCTGGGCCGCCTTTTGGGCCGGCCGGCCCATTAAGCTCGGCCGAGCCGCCCCAAATCCCTTGGGCCGCACCCTAGCCGCCCGAGGAAAGTCTAAATTTCCTCCCTCCTTTCTTTTCTTTTTCTTTTCGAAAAAGGATTTAATTAAATCCTTTTCCTTTAGGCCAAAAATTCAATAATCTTAGAAATTCAATATCTTCCCAACCGTAAATCCGTTGACCCCGTTCAACTTCCAAAATTCCCCAAATCTCGAGATCTATCTAATGGCACGCTTAGAGGTCATTAATAGGGCTTTATTTTTCGCCGTTTGTTGAGTTGTCCCGTTTCGCGTGTAGTTCCGGAGCCCGAAGACCCGCAGTGCGAGGATTTCGAGGATCAAGCTCCAGATCTCGAGCAAGGCAAGCCATCTTTGAACATCTTAAGCCCTATATTTGAAATTTAATTGTATTGCTTGCAAAATATTATGCATTGATAGGATCACACTTAATCTGATTGTCCCGTCTGCAAGGCAGATTGGCGGACCTGCCTAATTTGTTGCATTTGATCCTTCCTTTGTTAATTGTTATACGATGTCCCCTTGTAACCACCCTGTTGCGCCTCGATATTCGTGCACTCTGTGCGAGTATCGACGGTCGCCTTCAAACTTAAAATCTGAAAAACAACTTGGGTAAAACTTGGGTTTTACAAAAGATTTGGAAAACCCGACACCTGGGTCGGTGCTTGCGAACTAAATGAATTTCTAAAACCGCGGACCGGGGAACATACCGGGTGTACGGTTTTCCCGCTCCCGCACTTAAGGACCGATTCCTTGGAATTTCATCCGAACATAAGACAAGTACGACCACATGGGTGGAATGGGACACCCCTGGCTGAGTAACTAGCTTATCAGGGGAGCCATGATGCCGAGAGACATGTGGATTCGCCGGGGCGGTGTCGGAGAGGACCCCCCTGGGCTTCCTGGCACAGTATGGTCTGGGACCTAACCTGTTGTTGGTCTGGGACCCCTCTCGTCGGCATATGGTAAGCCTGTGTCGGCTTTGGAAATGCCTTCTCATGAAAGCTTGGAGGTCTCCCGACGTGGCTGATCCCCACGGGCTGGGTGATCCGGGTTAGTAATGTCGTGTGGGTAAAGTGTACCCCCTCTGCAGAGATTAACAAACTGTTCGAACAGCCGTGCCCACGGTCATGGGCGGATGTGAGGTGATTCCTAGCGTAGTTTTGTTTGACAACTGCTTGTGAAATTACTGTTGTGAAAAGGGGTTCGATGTTTGGAAAATCAGCAGCTGACGGGATCAGCTAGGCCCGGGTGGCCGTTTGAAAAGTTGTTGGCCCGGGTGGCCGTTTGAAAAGCTGTTGGCCGGGTGCCAACCTTGTTTTAAGATCTAAAGATTGATACATTGCACATACTCCGACCAGACGGGACGCACTGTCTCAACCGTGTCGTTTGAGAAGCACTCACCTAGATGTTTTTAGAAAAGAGTTCAAATAAAATCAATTACGAAAACAACAGCCTTTCCTTGAAGCCTGCATTAAACACTTATTTCCCCTGGCTTGCTAAGTACTCCCGTACTCACCCTTGCTCTATATAAATATTCCCCCCCCCAAGTTGCTGATGAAGATGAAGCGGATCCTGCTGATGAGGAGTTCTTCCAGGAGCAAGCCAGTTACGATGAGTTTTAGGGTTTCGGCCTAGTTCCCAAGTCGCGCCTGTGTTGTTTGGTCCAAGTCCCGGCTTCCGTTTCCCTTTTGTAATGCAGTTGTGAGCTCGGGATCTATCCGCAGCCCAACATGACTGTACTCCTACTCTATAATAAAGAAACCTCTGTTGCTGTGATATTCTATCTTCCTGTGATACCAGCACTGTTTCCTGGGACTGGTATCGATTAACAGGTTAATTTGGAGCGTCACGGGCTAATTCCAGTCGGGACTAGCTCGGGGCGTGACAGCAGCAAATTGTAATTAAGGGTGTGTTTGGTTCACGGTCATGTATGGATGGGATATGGCGATCCAATTTTTTATTTGGTTTGTATGGATATGGTGATCTAATTTCTTGTTTGGTTGGAGGGATGTAGAATGGATGGGAAAAGCCAAAAGTTAGTGGGGCCCATTAATTTGTCATATATATTTTTTATCAAAATATAATCATCCGATATCTTGTTTTAAAGATTTAATTATAACAAATATAATGGTGTAATTAAATCATAATTAGATAAACGGTTTAGGAGAAAAAATATTTGGAGGTTGCTTAACAGGAAATCAAACCAACCACAGCCAATCAGAATAGGACACATCACCCAGTCCAAAACTGGATGGCTTCATCCAGCCAAATCGGTCGGATGCACTCATCCAGCATACTGAGGGAATATTTTCTCTATTCCGGGCCGCACCATCCACCCTGCCCTCCAACCAAACACCACAAAAAATCGAGCGGCCATCTCTCATCCAGACTCATCCACCTAACCAAACACACCATATGAGGCCGGCCACGTAGAGAACAAGTAGAATTGTACGTCATCTAACTTTCTACAGTGCAGAAGATGGATGCAAGCAATGAAGCAAATTAAGCAGGGTAAAAGAAAATAATAATAATCATGCAAAGTTGATTCAGCATACGTTTTATGGTGCCAATTGTATTAGGTACATATGTTGCACGAGAATTGTCCCCATATATAGAGTGACCAGTCAAAAAAAAGTTGTCCATAGAGTAGGATTTCCTGGTTCCATTGCAGAAAACGGAATCGGAGTACACTATTTTGGAATGCATGATTATTCTTTGTTGTTGGAAGTGGGCTTCACAAGAAAATTAGGAAATTTCCAAAGAAGATTTATAGAAATTTGTTAAATTTGATCAGAATTTAGCTGAAATTAGAAAATGACTTTTTTAGAACGACATACCGGAAGTACATCTTGTTTCATCAAGTGACTGTGGGGCTTACTGATTGCAAGCAAAATTAATTAATAAAGCGCTACGCACCAGGAGACTAACAGTATATGAGCAAGAGCTCATTGTGGTACAAATCGACGAACATGGACAATCTAGACTAGAACTAGAAGAAATGTAGATACAATATTGAAAGAGCAATTCAATTGGCCAAATTGGGTTGAGAGAAGATTGTTTTTACAATTGAACCGGCCTTAGCCCTCGTATAGGGGTTGGTCTTACTTCCTCAGGTCCTCATCTACGTTCAACTTGGGATAAAAGCCAATGAAAACCTAAAACATACCTCCTCGAGCAAGCAAACCCGAGACCCGACAAAAACAGCTCGGAGCTGGCCACAAACCGCCGGTCAGACCGGCCACAAAACCACCAGTCAGACTGGCCCACACGCGGCGGTTAGACTGGCTCCGTGAAGGAAACTGGCACTTTCCAAACTTTGACAATATTTTTCTAATTTGATCCTCATGCCAAATTTAGGTATACTGCAGCCTGCAAGTCCAGAGTGAAAGATTGAACTGAATAGACTCTAATTTGAAACGCACACATCATATTAAATGCTGCAGTATATTCGTCTCATAATATAAGGGATTTTGACATTTTGCTTGCACTGTTTGACCACTCGTCTTATTTAAAAAATTTGTGCAAATATACAAAAGAAAAGTTGTGCTTGAAGTATTTTGGATAATAAAGTAAGTAAAAAGAAATAAATAATAATTAAAAAGAAATTTGAATAAGATGAATGGTTAAACAGTACAAGTAAAATGTTAAAATCCCTAATATTAGGGGACAGACGGAGTAGCTTTCATGTGCTAATTATTGCACAATATGTACTTTCATGCATCCGTCTCATCATCTCACCCAATAAAAGGTGAAGGTACAGCTAGCAGAAATTTTGCCTAGCTAGTCAGCATGCACTGTTTAATTCTAGCTCGTTTTTTCTTCAATGTGCAGCTAACCAACATCTTGTTTCCAACTTCACACTGTGGAGGGAATTAGGCATGGTGGGCATCAGGGATTTTTGCAAAGCCGCCGAAAGAATGAATGCCCCAAGAAAGTTCTTAGGACGTACAAGATGTGTTCATGAGGGGTTTGCACGCTCATGGAGCAGAATAAACAGCCGTGCAAAACGAAGGCATGCATCACGCAACTCTGTTGCGCGCCCTCCAAGTAGAATATTGCTAACCATGTGTGCAACTATGGTGAGGTGGATGGTTGGGTCATCTAAAGAAACAGCGGGACAATGTATCTGGCCGCCGGATTGGATGGATTCCATGCAGCCAACCTTTAAAGTTGTGGACCGTCAATCAAATCGTGACAAGATATACAACTATTAAATAGGTTAAAACAAGAATTAATGTTGAATTAGAGAATATTGATTCGCGTGTATCCGTAACATCGGACATGTGGACCTCAAGTCGAAACTTAGGATACATGCTTGTCATAGCACATTATGTTAATGAAAAATTCAAAATGAAAAAGAAAATTATAAGTTTGAAGTATGTGAAGTATCCACACACTAGCTTTGCAATTAGAGAAGCCATGATGAGGTGTTTAATTGAGTGGGGCTTGAGTAGCAAACTGTTCACCTTAGACAATGCTATTAACAACACACTGTTTGTCAAGAATTAGTGAAAAATCTCAAGGATGAGTTGGTATTGGAAGGTACTTCCTCCGTCCCACAATACTTGTCTACTAGCATTCAAAAATTGTCCCAAAATAGTTGTCACTTGGAAGTACTACTTGTCACATCAACCACTTTCAATCCAAATTTCTCCCCATCATACCCCCAACCACCATTCCACATCTAACTATATAATATTTTATTAAGGGTATTATAGTCTTTTTTTCTAACCTTAGCACATGCTAAACAACCTATAATGACAAGTATTCTGGGACAGAGATATAAGACATTTTCATGTGAGGTGTTGTGCTCACATCCTTAATTTGTTGGTTCAAGATGGAATGAAGTGGATTCGTGTGGAAATAGATAAGATCCGTGAGATTTTAAAGTACGTTGAGCATTCGCCTTTTATGCATTCAAGTGTTTAGTGGAATTGTTTCTAGTAAAGGTCTTCCTTTAAAATCTGTTTTCGCTCTTGATGTAGCAACCTGTTGATAATTACAAAGCTGTCCTCAACAGCTATGTAACTGAAAATTGTGAAATTGGACCAACTGACAAAAAATAGATCCATGCTAAATTAATATATGAATTTCTAAAGGCCTTTGAAGAGGCTACTAGAGGTGTGTTGGCTCATAGGAGACCAACTGCACACACATTATTCTTGCCCTTGGTTCTTTCTATCCTTCATGATTGCCAAACCAGCG
Source organism: Oryza sativa Japonica Group (assembly GCF_034140825.1). Classification (NCBI taxonomy): domain Eukaryota; kingdom Viridiplantae; phylum Streptophyta; class Magnoliopsida; order Poales; family Poaceae; genus Oryza; species Oryza sativa. The sequence continues at coordinate 26,273,066 of NC_089045.1, forward strand.
ATGTTTTGGCACGATTGGCTACTCCTATGCATGCAAGTTTGCAAAATATTAAAATGATAATTTGCCTAACAACTTTAATTTGGTGCAGCGTCCAATGGCAATTGCAACCACACACGTCATAAACCTTCGAGGCACTACACAGGAAGCTAGATGGAGAAACATAATATACCAAAATCCGACATGCCTACCATGCCTAAATGTATGATATCGAGCTAGGTTTAACATGCATGGGAACAGAAGATGATTAGTAGAGCATAAGTGGACTAGTGTCTGCTAGTGGGCAACATCTCTACATAATTTCCTCTTTTATTGGATGAGCTGAGAGAAGCAAACACTTGCAAAGTAATATATATGGTCAGGGTACCATGTATAATAATTTTGCACACGCAAGAGGATTCACATTGGTGGTGCAGTAGTAATTCATTGCTTTTAATCGAGTTGGTTCAGCTCGAATGAGAAGGTTGTGTTCATATCAAAAACAGAAGCTAATATTACTAGGGTCATTGGTGTCGGTTCGTCGATAGAATAGGGGTACAAATGAGGCTTTTATTAGTGTTGGTTCATAGTTAAAACCGGGGGTGATGACTCCATCCCAAATTTAAAATTTTAGTACCGACTTATTACTACCAGTTATAGCTAGCAATGAACTGACACTGTTCGATGATAGCTATTTATTCAAACCAGCAGTGTTTGTCCACCCACTAATTAATCAGTGCAGGTTTTTGCTCCCAGCTAACACTTTGTGTTAGCATTAGTGCTAGTTCATGCCTATAGAAGACATGGGCCGAGTGTGTGAATGGGAAATTCACTATCAGGTCATGGTCCTCGACGAGCATTGATACGGTGGTATGTTGGTACTATTATGTAGTAGTGAGCCTAATCAAAAGAGTACCAAATAGATCCCTGAAGAAATCTGACCCCCTCACACACTCAAACAATTAATTTACGCCCATTTTATATAGAAAATGGGATAATTTGGTAAAAGAGTTCGGTCTGCCAGATTGAGCAGGCTTTCGTACATATGCAACAAATGAATTTATGGACCGTGATCCATAACAAATGACAATATATAGTAGGTGCTAGTAGAGTATTCCACCACGCTATAGGCAAATTCTACTGTTGCTAATCAGATTCCCAATACCTTCCGATAATGCTAGACGTCGAGATGGCATATATCTACAAAAGAAGAGTTATCATTTCGTTGAGTAAAACAAATTGGAAAAAAACTGCGATATGATGCAAGATTGTGGCAAGCGCTCTAGTTTGGGTGATTCATATCGCACACCTTCACTTTTAGTACTACTCCTATTTGCGACGATTCACTGCTACATGTAAAGGTTTTAATTTTTGAAAACAGAACTAATCAAGTCACTCACCAACAAGCCTGCTCATCATGTCTTCTGTGCTTCATAAATTTCGCATGTACTATACCTCCCTCATTTCTGTAGTTTTCACCAAGATTAAAAATATGAGTAAAGTCGTACACTACTAGAAAAAACATTTTCCACACGATGACATTTTTTCCCAGACCTCTCAGAACCAAAATGACCGCCTACAAAAATGACAACGGGGGGTGAGACTGTCGTCCGCTTTATGTGAAAATAGTTTTTGCAGTCGCAGGCGGATGCTTTATGTGGTCTAACTGCAAAAATCGTGCCTGCAGCTTAAGCAGCTTTGATTTGAAAAAAATAAAACCATGTCAACTATAATGTGCTAAATGTTAGATTCAAATCAAATACTAGTTACAAATTCGCGTGAAGTAATTCTAACTTTAATTAGGATTTATCACATTTCTGGTTAACTAAAACTAAACAAAGACCATGGCAATAAAAACTGAAGATATACTTGATGGTATTTTTCAATACTAGCATATTTTAATTAGCATGAATTTGTAAATTGTAATACAATCTACGTTGCGATAATACGGACCTATGGCTTCTCCCTGATCAGACCCAATTAATATATGCATGTTGGCTTTGAACTAGAGGTGTAGTACATGTATACGGACCTACTAATTGTCCTCTCGCGTATGGTCCACTTCATAATAGCCATACCATTGTGTTATTCCCACATCAATAATCTTGGTTTGACACTAAAGAGCAGGCCATATATGTTGTGGAGCTGCTGACACTGGTGGAGAAACCCTTTGTAGTCCCGGTTCGTAACCCCCCTTTAGTCCCGGTTTCCAAACCGGGAGTACCAATCCGGGACTAAAGATCGCTATCTTTAGGTCGGCCTTATGTTCAAAGTGCTTACCTTTCTTCCGTACCGGGTGGTTTGCTGCAAGGAATCGACGATGACCCATGTATACAACCTTCCTATAGTGCTTAAGATACGTACTTTCTGTTTCATCCATACAGTGAGTGCAAGCCTTGTACCCCTTGTTGGACTGTCCGGATAGGTTGCTAAGTGCAGGCCAATCGTTGATGGTTACGAACAGCAGCGCTCGTAGGTTAAACTCCTCCTGTTTGTCCTCGTCCTACACGGGGACACCTTCCTTCTTCCACAACTGTTTAAGATCTTCGACCAGTGGTCTTAGGTACACGTCGATGTCGTTACCAGGTTGCTTGGGGCCTTGAATAATAATCGGCATCATTATGTACTTCCTCTTCATGCATAGCCAGGGGGGGAGGTTGTAGATACACATCGTAATGGGCCAAGTGCTATGGCCGCTGCTCATCTCTCCAAAAGGATTCATGCCATCCGTACTCAAACCAAACCGTATGTTTCGTGCGTCCTTTCCAAATTCTTTAAATTTTCTGTCGATGTTTCGCCACTGCGAACCATCGGTGGGGTGTCTCAGCATCCCGTCGTGTTGACGCTCTTCAGCGTGCCATCGCAACATTCTAGCATTCCCCTTGTTCCTGAACAAAAGCCTTAGCCGTGGTATTATAGGGAAATACCACATCACCTTAGCAGGAATTCTCTTCTTTGTTAGCTGCCCGTCAACTTCTCCTGGATCGTCCCGTCTAATCTTGTATCGTAGTGCTTTACAAACAGGGCATGCTTCTAGGTTCTCATACTCCTCACCGCGATATAGGATACAATCGTTCGGACATGCGTGAATCTTATGAACTTCCAGTCCTAACGGGCAGACTATCTTCTTAGCCTCGTACGTTGTCTCGGGCAATTTGTTTCCCCCCGGAAGAATGTTCTTGACGAGTTTCAATAAATCGCCAAATGCCTTGTCACTAACCCCATTTTTTGCCTTCCATTGCAACAACTCCAGAGTGGTAGCCAACTTTTTGTGCCCCTGCTCGCAACCTGGGTACAACGAAGTTCTGTGGTCCTCCAACATCTTGTCCAATTTATGGGCCTCCTTTTCACTTTCGCAGTCCTTCCTGGCGTCCTGCAACATCTGACCAAGATCATCCGCAACGTCGTTACCATCAGCAGCTATTTCCTCCTCGCCCGTTTGATTTCCTTCAAATCCAACATACTGAGCAAAGTCCGGAATATTGTCGTCTTCCACTTCATCTTCTTCCATTTCAACACCTTGCTCTCCGTGGGATGTCCAACAATTATAGCTTGGCATGAACCCCGACTCAAACAAGTGGAAATGAATAGTCCTGGATGCAGAATACTCCTTCTGATTCTTACACTTATTGCATGGACAACAAATAAAACCCCTTTGCCTGTTAGCTTCGGCCACTCTCAAAAAATAGTGCACGCCGTCAATAAACTCTTTGGACCGCCGGTCAGCGTACATCCATTGCCGATCCATCTACATGAGTCAAAAAAACCGTACACAAATAATTATTCTTACAATAATGACAGTCATACAATAATTATAAGATATCTTTATTCATACAAAAATCATAAAATATTACACCAAATAATTCTTAAAAACTATTTGTAAAGTTTTAAACTAATTTTAATGTGTTTTACTTCTTTTAATTTTCATTTTAGTTTGTTTTCTATTATTTAAGATTAACTTTCACTAGAGTTTTCCTTCTCAACTATTTTATAAAACCTTGTTTAGCAAATGAACTAAATTTCTATATATTCTTTCTTCCCCACACACATTTTCTCTCTCATCAACTTACAACTAAATTTTGGAGACAAAAAAAGTGTGCAAAACATAGGTGCAAATGTAGTATGACAAAAAAAAATATTGGAGGATGAAGTTGCAAACCTTTTAGGCACCTCCAATTTGTATGTAATCACCAAAATAAATTCAATAGAAATTTTGGCATGACCTCCCCTCTTTTTTGAAGAAATTTTGAAGCTTGCTCGGGCAGCTGGAGGAGGAAGAAGACATATATATAGGGGTGGGACTTTAGTCCCGGTTGGTAGCACCAACCGGGGCTAAAGATCACCGGGATCTTTAGCCCCGGTTGGTAATACCAACCGGGACTAAAGTTACGATCTTTAGTCCCGGTTGGTGGACTAAAGATCCCGGGGGGGCCTGACAGGCCCTGACAGCATTCGAACCGGGACTAAAGATGATCTTTAGTCCCGGTTGGTAACACAAACCGGGACTAAAGATCAAATATGCCCGTTACCCTTTTGAACCAGGACTAAAGATCATCTTTAGCCCCGGTTTTTATTGCATCCGGGACTATTGTGGAAATCGGCCGACCGACGAAAGATGGTTTCTCCACCAGTGAGATTCCTGACGTTTCTCATCCCTATACTTGTACATAAATGGCGTAATTAATAGGCACGGAACTGTGGTAGTAATAAGATATGTAAGAGAAATACAAAATTAGCAATGTAATTATTGCATGCACAATGTGGTGAGGAAACGAGGCGAGAAAAGCTTGGTGTTATATAGTTAAGGGAAAATATATACCCCTCCATCCAAAAAAAAAGACCAATGTGTGTCCAGATTCATTGTTAGGATTCGGTTTTTTTTCGGACAGAGTAGTATGTACGAGATGCTCATGATGCCCCTCCAAAAATCCAAGTTAATCATCCACGGGGCCTTCAGTTGTACTCTGAAATATTAACGTTTGTACGTAGTCTATCTAATATGAAACAGAGGAAGTAGTTAACTGCTAGCTATCGCTTCGTTTCATATTATAAGTCGATTGATTTTTTTAGTCAAAATCTATTAGGTTTGATCAAGTTTATATAAAAAAATAGCAACATCTACAATACCAAATTAGTTTTATTAAATCTAACATTTAATATATTTTGATAATATGTTTGTTTTGTATTGAGAATGTTAGTATATTTTTTTTATAAACTTAGTCGAACTTAAATAAATTTGACAAAAAAGTTGAACGACTTATAATATAAAATGAAGGTAGTACAAGTTTCGAACAAGACAACAACCGATCAGTAGCTAGCATCCTATGCGTAGTTCTCGGCAGCCACATCGTCATCTTCACCGTCATCACTGGAGTCCTCGTCATCAACCTCATGCTCATCATTGTCGTCACCACCGTCATCATCATCACTAGAGTAGTCTTCAGTTCTTCACTGTCCTCATCCTCACTCTCGTCATCATAATCATCGCTGCTGGAACCCAACTGCTCATGGTACACGGAGGAGGGGAGGCGAGGTAGTACGGCGGCGGTGGGGTGCGGCAATGAGGCGTGCAAGGTAGGCAGGTAGTGGGAAGCTCCGCACGAGGGATGGGGACTGTGGTGCTGGAGTGGCGGTGGTGGTAGAGGCTGAAGAGGAGAGCCTTGTCGGGGAAGGTGGAAGATACGAGAGATATGATTTGGAGGTATTTTTGCAAAAAGACCGTCATATTTGTTAGTATTATAGCGCCGCCACAAAAACCGAAATCTTCTCTTCTTTAGGTTATATTTCTCAAAAGTATATAGGGTTTTCCACAAAATTTATAACGGGATAAAAGCGGTGGAAGGGTTGCTTCGAGATTTCTTAGAGTATTAGGGTTTTTATGAAAAAAAATGTGCGTGGAGTTGTGTGGCACTCATGCATGCCTCTACTCATGCCCGGTTTACCGTACTAGAGCACACTGGCAAATTGGGAACAACGCTTGATCGCCGAACCGCATGCCATTAGTTCTACTGGCCCAATCAAGGAGCTCTGTTGCACAAAAGACAACGTGGCAACCAACCCGAGAAGCCAAACAAAATTCAGAAAATGGAGGAAATCGGTAGCAATATGGGCGTTGTATATTGATGATTATGAGCCAGATTGAATCGGGTCGACTCTTTTTTTTTCTCTTCTTAGTATAAAACAAGTCATCCTTGTTCTCCATCTCAAGGTTTACCACTTTACCTTGAAATAAAAACAACTTCAATTGAACCATTAGGAGATAGCTCCACACTCCCATCATTGATCTTATCTCTTCCTCGCATATGTTTATTGCATATTTCCCTGTGCCTCCTACTCCGATAATATATATGTATTTGTTGAACTGACAACTGCATAACTTGTCAAGCAAAGAGTTTACAATACTGATCTTATAAATATATATGGATGCCCTCAAGTGCACTCTCTTGTGCATCACCTCATGGTCTCTATAAAACTGAGAATGCCATGTAGGTATATATACATATATCACAAACTAACTCCATCTCTTGGACTCCCGTCTCGCTTGTCTTGGGCGGGCTAGGAGGCGATAAGACTTAACCCGTGAGAGACCACCGCCAACCACCTCGCCGGCAGCTGCGAGGCTCCCTACAGCCGCCGGCGACGCCTCCTTTCTCCCTCCACCTCCCTCAGCCAGCCCCCTATCCTTCCCTTCTCTCTCTACCTCCCTTCTCTTCAGATCTGGAGGATGGTGACCATTTGCCAGCGAGCACTTTGTTGACGGCGAATGGGCCTCCCATATCTAGCGACTTGCCATCTCCGTGGCTCCTCCTGGGGCTTGTGCGTTGGACTGGATGTGCTCCTTTCTAGCTCGTCATTATCAATGCCCCTGGCTAGGGTTCGGCAACGGTGGACAGCGGCGGCCTGAGCGTCAATCGCTAGTCCTCGGCAGGGAGAAGGCAGTGGCGACAGCTTGGGAGGTCGGACGGAAAGGACCTCCTCGACAGCAGTGGTGGCGGCCCTAGGGGTAGTGCCGGCCCTGAGCGCCAGTGCAAGGTTCTTGCGAGGAGGAAACAATTCAGATGGAGGCGAATCCCATCAGCAACTGTGACCCTAGGAGCGGTGGAGGCCTAGGAGTCCGGGTGGAAGAGGATATCCTCAGCGGTGGCGGAGCAGGACTGAGATTTCGGCAAGATTTATGGACCCCAGCGGAGGCGACAGCTGCTCTAGGGGCGGCAGTGGGCTGCGAGTCTGGGAGGTGGAAGAGAATCCAATGAAGGCAGCGGCCCTATGGGCGGCGGTGGCCTAGGAATCTGGTGAAGCAGAAGCAAGTCCTGTTGATTCGCGTCTGGTTGGCTAGTTTGACTAGACGATGATGGATTAAGGTGGGCCAATCGGAAATGCATGGTGTCAACTCACTTGAAGTGGATAAAGATAGCAACAGCGGTGGTATGCAGCGACGGCTTGCCGAATCTGACCGTTTCTGGAGAGAATGTCAGGAAGCATTGGTGTGTTGAGTTCATAGGTTATTTTCTTTTGTTAGTTGTGTGTTGTCCTTCTTGTTGAGGTGTGAGTCTAAGTACTCTCATTTTGGCTGTGTATATCCTTCGTGGATATAGAGACCGGATTAATGAATTTTCATATGGTCACAGTTTTAATTAGATAATGGATTTTCATTAGATTAATGAATTTTCAGCAAATCCATTATATATATGCAACATATGGTCACAGTTTTCAACAAACAAATATAGGTATGTTGGAGGCATGTGGAGGGACTAGGTGAAGTAAATGAAATGTAAAGGCAGCTATAGTGTGGTAGATATACTTACGATATATTATAAAATCAAAATCATGCCGGGTAAAATATTTGAAGGACTATGTTTACACCTTATTGTAGGTTATAAAAGAAGAAAGGAATGTGAGAGGGCAGATAGAGATGAGAAGAAGGAGAAATCAGTTGACAATGTTCACATGGACAAATATGGTGCTGCATCATGCTCCATTTCCGTTGCTAGGTGGTAGATATATATATTTAGATGCGATACGATGAATCATAGACATGGGAAGCATTAGGAATTAATTTTAACTTATGGTATCTATCTAGTTGAATCTATTATTACCGAACCTCGCAATTAACCTCTGTACCTCTTGTTTGTTCCATTGGCGCCCATGCATGATTGTTGTCTCGTCAATGGAGCTAAGGAAAGAGTTGATGAGTCCCCTAGACCTGACAAAAGCACCAAGGTGTGGTCTCTTCCTAGAAATCTAAATGTGTTGTAGTGAACCTTAGGAAATCGCTGCGGGGCATTAATTTGCAACCTCAGCCAGAACTCTGATTGTCCACAATGATCATTTTGCAAGATTTTTTTTTGGTACAAAGCTACTTTTGCTCGTAATAGCAATTGAAAGTATGTTATGAATGGCTTTCTATCTGTCTGAGCATAGCTGTTCTTGAGAAATATATAACTAAAAAAAAAAATCTAAGCCATTCTCTCGTGCACTTTACTCTTATATTTATCTTAAGACAGTGCACCTGAAATCAAACTTTGGTGTTCAAAATCTCGTAAGTACATGTGCATGGCTTGATTCTTAGCGTCCATATACACATGCTCTGTTCCATGGTAATTACTCATCGATCGGATTAATCGATGTCCATGTATGAACAGATTAATTATAAATAGCACGAGCATATTATGAGCAAAGCGACATACACGATCTAACTCCAAGAAAACTCTAGTAGCCTCAAGCGCCTAATTAACACGATCTAACTCCACAAGTAGCCCAATTAGCCCATTTTGGCGATCCAAAAATTTAGATGAGCCTACTTGGGCTTGTTCATTTGTCCCGTACTGATCTAGACAACTGAGATGACAATTTTCTTCAGGAGATTGCATCATCGAGCTCTTCCTCTCGTCGTCGACGAATCGGGTCAGCTTCATAGCTATGGCTGGCGACGAGCCAGGCGATGCTGTCAAGCACGCTGTGGCTGTACCATTACCTTGCAACTGATCTATTTTGTGTTGCTCCTGAAACCTGGATGCACATGAACCACGCAATGAGCCAAGTGATCGTCATAATAACAATTTTATATAATCTGCTAGGCAGTTTGTAGTTAGCTATATACACTACAATATCGATCATTTTCTTGTTGAAATGTGAGAGAGGTAGCATGCATTAGCTATTATATTATGCAAGGTAAGCAAGGTTAAGTATGCATACCTCTATGGGACTACATCAATCATGTCGACTAGTAGTATATTTCCCCGTGCCTCCAACTCCTATATAAATCATGCATTTGTTCAATTAGCAACACCTATATATATTATAAGCCGGATATTCATGTTGTGACGCAGCATATGATGTATATATAGGCCTCAAGCGCCCTAGCTTTCATATATACTTCAACTCTTCAAGGCAGCAAAAGCCAAGAAGCCTGTTACATGCTGAGTTTGCTTCTCTACAAGGGTAAACTCTATATATGCTAGGCAATACTCACCAGGGTTGCCAGCCTCTTAATTCGTTGAACACGTTTTATTAATATTGTTAGAATAGATGTCGAATATATACTAGTCCTATTTGGCTATAGTTGGACTTGGAGTTATAATAGGTGGTAGGGGGTGGAGTTAGAGTCGAGCTCTGTAACCTGGTAACTCTCTTAAATAGAGAGGGGGGCACCACAATATAACTATGGCGACTACAATATAGCGTAGACACGCAGGGAGATGATGGCGACGTGGCCATGGACTCGTAGCGACTAGGAGCTATATTGGTTTGAGAGGAGTGCCCATAATCAGAGCCCTGGGGAAGTAGGCTTCGGTTGAACCTTGTTAACAAATATCGTGTGTTCCTGTGTCGTTATCTGACGTGTCTTAGGTGATCAATGACTAAATCGATCAAGAAGGTTAGTCGTCGTTCCGCTATATCGACTAATTTACTTTTATAACAAGCATCAGGCCCAAAAACATTGAATCTCAAGCCAATACTAGTGCGGGCCAAATTTAGATGGGCGGGCCTACTTGGGCTGTATCCCCAAACCTGGCTACAGTGGGCCGAACTTTTCTAGACAAAGGACATCATTTTATTACGTCTATATCAGTATGTGATGTTTTTTGGGTTTTAAATAGATTCATATATAGATTAATATATGAGCTTTATTTATGTGTCTAAATTTATATGCATGTTAGTGAATCTAGATGCACCGATCTACCTCTACGTGTGCTAGTATGATCAATTCGGTTAATTTTTACTGTTAAATTTAAACATTAAGTCTTATATATATCGTACGGAAGAGGTGGTGTATATATGCATACTCTATTTTCATTATTTATTCAAACGTAAGTATATAACAAATTGTATTAATCTATGCCAATTAGCCTAGCTTGATAACATTTTTTCATGATTCTTTTTCACAAATAACCCAAAACAATTAAAAAAGAAAAAAAGTACCTTACCTTTAATTTGCACTTAAACATCCTATCTGTTTTGACGATGAAGAATATAAATAATTTCTTATACGGATGAATTAGATATTATATAGAATAAAGCTAACTAATAGCTTCAAAAATATTTAAGCGATGTCTGTGGAGAAAATATACTTATTAAGAGTGGCAGGTGCTATATATCCCGTTAATATTCCATCCTGAAACGTAGCACCATGCATGCCCATGCATTCGTACGGTCTATCTTACTAGTTTGATCAAATGCATTCGAAATTTTCATTTCAGATTACTTCGTATATTACACTTCCAAAGCTCTTTGTAATGGTGCAAAATTAATGTTTTAGAGAACTTTTTGTGCATATAAAATTTGCTTAGAGTATTTTTAAAACAAACGACTTGCTTTGTAAGTTTGTAATAACTAATAACTCATTCATGAACACTCAAATATTATCAAGTGTATTCAGGAGTTTGAACTAGGAATTACAAAAACATTTGTGTTCACCCCCAATTAGCGAGGAGCCCGAACGGAAAGTTGAACATATCTAAGGAATGAACAAATGACCCGGCCGCTAGCGTGCACTCGATCGTGGATGCATACAAAGTCGAGGAAAAGTGTCTCCGTACCTCGCTGTACTCTTGCTCTTCTGCTTATGATCGAGTTAGGATCGCTTCCAGGTTCCCTGCACTTCAACAATATGAGGCTATGCGCGCGATTCTTGATGCCTCTCATGCCTGCCTAGTTTTGAATATTGTGTTGGTGCTGAAAGGATTGCTATATATATATATATATATATATATATATATATATATATATATATATATATATATATATATATATATATAGATATATATATATACAGGCAAATGCAAACAATATTACAAGATCAACAAGCCTACAAGACGATATTCCAGTTGGAAATAGTCCCACATTGCTTATTTAGGGGGAGTTGAACCAACTTAAAAGTTGGGGAGTCTCTTACCTCTTAAGCTAGATTTTGAGGTGTAGCAAGACTTTATTTCGGTTGGACCAATGTCTCTCGGTTTTGGGCCATCAAGTGGTAAGCCTAAAGCCCATTGGACCACTGGTGTGAAGTCCGTATGTGCCCATGTTGTGGGGCCGGTCAGTGGACCGCGGGTGTGAGTCCTGTATGTGCCCGTGTGTGGAGTCAGTCAGTGCTGAGGGCACCAATGTATGAGGAGATATTGTTGGGGAGTCAGTGCTGAGGGCACCAATGTGTGAGGAGATATTGTTGGGGGAGTCCCTAACCTCTTATACTAGCTTTTGGGGGTTGGGCCAGTTCCGTACGGCTTTCAATATGTGTATCCACGCCATGCTCTTCCTCTTGCCCATGATTCTTTGCCTAAGGATATTGACCCGTGACGCGAGCAATGAGTCCGGTAGTTTGGCCAAGCTCATATGGCAACCGTACCATGCCAACAAGGCGAGGATCGTATCTCCGAGATGCCGTAGCACACAGACTCAGTGATAAGAATCGTGTAAGGGGTTCTCAAATCAAATACAAAAATGGAAGTTTAATTATTCTATTTCTTTAAGGTTTTATGTCATGAAATCATTTAGATGGGTAATGTAAATGAACCATATAACTATGTAGACCTATTCATAATAGATTGATACTAAAATAACAGATCCAAATTATAAGAAATCATGCGGAAGCTACAAATGCTGACTTTGTACCCTTCCATATCGATACAACATACATGATAGTTCGAGTATTTCCTGCTGAAAAATGGTAGAGCACTATAGCTGTCATAATAATAAGCCTGGTCATAGCAACTCGTAGCATATTTCCCCATGCCTCCTACTCCTAAATCATGTGTTTGATGTAGGCCTTGTCAAGCAGGAGATCTATATATGAATACGCGCACTCTCGCATAGAGGTCTCTTATACTTCAAGCAAGCAAAATGTTGTGTACTTTTTAGGTGATACTTGCTACTCAGTTGTCCTTTGTTTGTCAAACTGTATTGGTATCTAAATTTTTGTCAATGATATATATATGCCTATGATTTGCAGTTTTGGACAAATAAATATGGATGTAGGTGGAGAAATAAAAAGCTATATAAAGCAAGTGGAGCATAAAGGCAGCTATACAATGTAGTAGTAGGTACATAATGTCACTCCTTCCATCCAAAGTTAGGGATATTTCATTTTCTTTAGGTTTTTCCAAAAGAGATGGTAATATTGTAGTCTCCACATGCTAAATTTATTATTGACTGGAACCCAATAAGAAATTTTAGTACTTATTGGTTGCATTCATGCATATAGTTTCTTGGTTTTTCTACATGGGAGATGAGTTAATTATATTCCTCAGTTTTAGTGACAAAAGAAGTATGTTTATATTTTTTTAATGGAGAGAGTACCATCAGACCCTGTTATTAAAGGAACACTGCTTGCATCTTATGCTTCACATATAAAAGAAGAAAGGGATGAGATACGATGCAGAGGTCGAGAACTACAGAATTGTCAAAGAGAAACCAGTTTATAATTTTCACTTTGTACTCCATGCTCTAATTCTGTTCTATGATAAGTACTAATTTACTTGTGCTGGGTTCATTTTTTTTTCAAAAAGATACTATGATGATCACATAAGCAGGCTTGAGAAGTGTTGGGATTTGTTATTTCTGGTGCAAAAGTTGTTTATGCTCTTCTGAGCAAAGCTTATGCTCTTTTTTGTACACGCATCCTTTCAACGGGGGATTCCATGTTTAGTTTTCCCATCAATGGCCTGTGATATAAGCATGTTGAGGTTAAAGGAAGAGAGAAAATATTGAAGTGCATGTCCAACAACAGCAAGAGACTAGGAAATATCCAAAGAAGATCAGTATGGAATTGGAATTCAAATTCCAATTCCGTTTGCACAGATTTATTAATGAATATTCTCAACTAATCATTTGATCTCTTCTCCCTGGTTCTTATCTGGTGGAAATTTCATTGTCGAATATATATGATGGTGCTAGTGCAGTGCAATTTCATCTCTTAGCAACTGCGGCTATAAAATGATTATGCTCCATTTCACCAAAGTGTTTAGTTGTATCATTGTTGAAATTGCAGCAACTGATCGAGTTGTTCACATGGATTACATATACAAGGACCGTGCTTTATAGCTTTGTCACGATCTATTCAACTGTTCAAGCCGGGGACGCTAGATAGAAATGGGTTCTAGACAGTCCATGATCCTAAGGCAAACCCAGCATCCTCACTGGCAGCTGGAAATTTGGGTTGCCTATAAAAAGGAAATCATTTTCTAAATAATGTTGGGTTCCTACATAATAAACACAAGAGTACCATCGTGCTAATTAACGGTGTGTGACATTATGTAATTTGTAGACTGAATATATACTTAACAGCACATTCTACACTCTTGTATAAGTTTGTTTCTAAGATAAACAGACTATCTACATAACATGCAAGAGATCACTAATCACTAAAGTAAAGTTATGTTATGACTGTTCTAAGTTGTAAGCTGGTTTTGCTGATCAAGTACCGGTTTTATAACAGATTCAAGGAAGAAATTTTTAACTTGAGGGAAACCAGTACTGTATATGTTTAGTTCAATTCAAGGTCGTTGTTTGATCAAAAGAACTAACTAAAGGTCCAGATCAAATGTAAAGGTGATATTCCACGATGTGAATTTTCTGCATCACATACTGAATGAACACATAAATAAACAGATAACACAAATAGAGCCCGCACATTGCCGTAGATTTTTTAAGATACAGGAAGCTTTTATTGAACCCAGCCAACAACTATAGCAAGAAAATACAAAAGCACTGAAAGCCCGAGCGTCACCGTAAACGATTAGATGGATCCAACTCAAGGCATGCAGGCTTGGAAGATATGGTGGTCCTTGTACTCCCAGACTTGCAGCTGTAAGGTAACTGCGATGTTGCCCATGATTCACTTTGTCAGGCTGATCCATGCAGCCGGCGGAGGAGTCAGTCGGCGACGTCGAGCAATCGGCCACCGTGCCATGATGAGAGAACCTTCAAGGTAGCACCCAAAAACTGAGGCAAACAGTGATATAATCTTATCAGTACCAGGCAGGGAGCTATATCATTATATATTATTACTGATAATGCAGATTAATTAATTAAGTGATTGATTAAGCTGTGTTAGGAGGTAAGTAACGAGCATATACCATTATGGGAAAACTCTCGTTTCAATTTGTCGTATCATGTTTCCTAGTGTCTCCAACTCCTACTATATATGCAGCACTAGTCGACATTATGTGTACAAGCCTAGCTTGTGAAGCAGGAGATCAAATGCCTCAAGTGCACTACTCTTATATACACATGATATGCATATCCGGCGGCTGGCCAGCAGAAAAAAAGTTGTGTATGTAGTTTATTTTGTTGTCAAACTTCATTGCACTGATGAGAGATCTACCTCTACACATGTGCTATTTGGTTGTGCACCAGTAGTAAAAAGGTTGTGTAGGAGACTAGTACACTTGGGATGTACTCGCTTCGTATTTTAGTGTATGACACCGTTGATTTTATAATCAACGTTTGACCACTCGTCTTATTTAAAATATTTATGCAAATATAAAAATACTTATGTCATACTTAAAGAACATTTGATGATAAATCAAGTCACAATAAAATAAATTATAATTACATAAATTTTTTAAATAAGACGAAAGGTCAAACGTTTGTCAAAAAGTTAACGGCGTCATATATTAAAATATGGAGGGAGTATATGATTGGGTGCATATGCATTGCTGACCTGCAGTCCGTAGAAGAATTAATACAGGTAGTAATAGTCTCTATTGTTGCATTCTGGCATTAAAATGATGTGCCTATATATCGGCTTTGAACAAATATATTTTACTGTCTTAAATCATAGCTAAGATTATTTACAGTTGAATGCAAATAATTAATTAATGAAACTCCGGCCTTCGCTTGGGTTCAATATATTATTAATTCCTCCACACTACACTATCTTGAACCAACTACACTATCTTGAACCACTTCGCATCTTCTCAAGGCTACAATCTAGTCTAGGCAAGGAAAACGAATTGAATGCATGCTCGGATCAATACATCACCACAAAGCATGGATGTGCTTTTTTACATAGCGTTGTGCAATCTCTCATATGTACAGTGGACAGCATGCAGGCTGAAAATTTTACCGTGTTCCCGAAAAAAAAAAGAAGAAATTTTTACCATCGCTGAGATATCAACGTTAAGTTGGAGCATGACGTCGACTTAATTAGTAAATTAAGTTGTTTGGAGAGTACCTAGCAGCAATCATACCAGTGTAGGACCTCGTTCCTCGGATCGAGCTACTCGTACAATATTTCTTCTTGATGCCTCCTATTCCTATACGTACTCATATACATGCATATACATATGTTATGTGTATAGTGTACAGTAATGTAAAGTTCTTGTATAAACTTAGCTTATTAAGAGGAGGTGTGTTGCCCTCAAAGGACAATAGTTTTTCATTTAGTGCAAGGAGGTGTGGAAATGGAACTCCAATGCACTAGAACTAGAGACTTTCAATAATTTCTCGATTTTCTGGTAATATTTCCTCTCATTTCTTCCATAACCATGGGGTTTATTTATAGGCATAAGGTTCCTGGTATAAGTGCATCCTTAACATCATTATGGGGCAGGTTAAGGGGTACATATATATGCTGTCAATTTGCCTAATGATCAACCTGATGGACTCTAAATGGGTTGCCATCTTGGGTCCAACATCAAGGAACATGCCAATTGTCCAGGGCCCAAGTGGAAGTATAATTCTCTTAGCTCATTTCCAACAGTAGTCGACACCTCAAATGGACCCCGTCATCTCTAATGGTCTTCAATCGTTACATTTGTAAAGACTTGATACGTGAATCCAATATTTATCAACGAAATAATTCCGGTTTGGTTTATTAATTTAATATATGTGAACATAGGTTAGCCAAGAGTTCTACTGAATTACAAATTCCACAAATTTACAGCAGCACATGCGAACTGAACATGCCACAGCCTGAATGTCACAGGCCAACTCTATACTATCGAATTAGCTCACAAGAAATTCGGATCGCCACCAATTAGGATGAGGAATGCTCTTGTGCCGCACCTTCTGTCTCAACAAAAGACCAACTGTGATGGAGTAACCATGCCATTGGTACTCCCACACACTTTCATTGCCGTTCAAATGAACCATCGGCGACGAGTCAGCCTGCGGTGTCGAGCACACGACCACCTTACCATGATGGTGTTGCCATTGTTGTAGCACCCCACAACTGTGGCAAACAATGATACATAATCATATCAGTAAGTAGTACTAGCTTGTGCTGAAATGATATAGCTTGATTAACATTGCTATTAGAACTACATGCATAGTCAACTATTTAATTAAGTTGTGTTAATTTGGAGCTAGCTAGCTATACGAACATACCAGTGTGGGACATCTTTTCCTTATGTGACTCATACCATGTTTCCTAGTGCCCTCAACTCCTACTTATATGTATATGCATGGTGTTAGGTGCCTCTTCAGTCGACAAGTAGTTCATATCCTAGCATAGCTTGTCGATCAGGAGATAAAATGCATTCATATATATATGCCTCAAGTGCACTATTCTTATATGTACATGCATGATATATACATGCATCCTGCTAGCATAAATGAAAGGTGCAGGTGTAGTTTTTTTTTTTTGTTGTCTCTGATCTCGTTGCACTGATCTACCTCTACACATGTGCTAGTATCAATTTGGTCATGAGTCTAACCAGTAGCAAAAGGGTTTTGTGTAGGAGTCAATAGGATTAATTGACCCACAGAGAGTGCGTGGAAAAATTAACTGTGATCATGCATAGATGTGTTATGTACTAGAGTCTGTTCATGCCGGCATGAATGTGCATGTCGGCTCATAACATCACAACATATACTAGAGTTGTTAATCTATACCTATACTAATCGGGCACTTTTTAGAAGCTCCCACGTTAACTGGGAATTATCAGCCGTTGATTACGTACATTGTTCGACCATGGCCGTAGATTGTGCCACAAATTTAACATTGATATCCAATCTAAACCGTACTGGGCTCATCCTAAGGCCCACAAAAAATATCTCCAAACAGCCCACATAATATCTCCAAACAACAATCATCTACAGCCATTGATTCTATCTCAAATACTCTTATCTGCACGTGGTAACGATAGGGAGGCAGATAGAGTTGACTCGAACGAACGACTGGAGATGATCCTCACGGATTGCCGATGATCCGGATTCCGAGCGGAGGTACCAAGACGAACGGAAATCCATCGAAGTTTTAATCTCCCACGAGACAACATCCAGATATATCAGGTTAGGTATTATTTCTTATCAATCCAAATGGATTTCTCATCTCACGCAATTTGGATCTAAGATTGCTAGGGCTTAGATTCACTAACCTGACCCTATAAATTTCCTTGCACATCGATCGGTCTCCACAATCATCTGCCATCGCATCTAGAGTCCACATAGCAATCCTCCATCCTTGCATTTGCTAGCCACGCAAGACTCAGGTACCCAATTTTGTGTGTTTATGCCATCTATTTTCCCTAATTAAGTTGTCTCGATATATTTTCCTTATTAAATATTTTGTTTTAAATTTGGTGAAAGCTTTCTAATCTGAAATTACATCAACCAAAACTCACCTATGACATAATTTGACCCAATTAACAAGATAATCTACATCAGATCGACAAGTTCCGTTCAACCTAAGAAGATCGATCTGTTCAAATTTGTTGCATCTACAGAGTCCATGTAGGTATTCTTCCATGTTTCTTAATTTCAAATTTGGGCTGAAATACTGGATTATACAATGCCGATATTTTGCCTATGTTCTGTATTCAGATTGGCAATTGACTAACAGCTCATCCAATATATAATCGATTTATGCAACCAGCTAATTGATGTTAAAGTTAGTTCCGAGGTAAATTCCATGTGAACCTTTCTTAAGTATATAGAAATTAATTAATATGTGATAAAATAAACAGGAACGCCGACAGAACAAAGCATTCCCAAACTGACGACTATGAAGTCAACAAGATTCATAATTTCTACCTATTAACAAACCTGCAAGATGTATTCACTCAAAGCATATTCTACAGACTACCATTATGAAATGATGTCAAAATTTCTGTACAATATGAGATTCACCAAAGTAATCTATAGCAAAAGAATATTACTGTTAAACCGGAAGAAAAATCATCCAGGCAAGCAAATATATATGTACCTTATTTCGTGAGGGGATGATTCAATGATGAAACTAACCAATAGTTGTGCCAATCTTTAACAGGGACATCTTCTCCTATTATCAGACTGCAACCCGGACATCTTACACAGCCGACTCTTTCTGATTTGGGGATTGGTCAGCATAGTCTGCTGCAGCGCCAACACCATCGGAATCTACCCGCCTGCAGAATCGGTCACCTTGCGGCGCACCTCCGTCGTCTTCGTATCGACAAATTCGATATCCTGAGCAACTCGCCAATGAACCTATTTTAGATCTGGGAGACAGTATGTGAACAAGTGACCAATAACTGTACAAGTAGATAAGCTGTACGAAGGACGCAGGAGGAAAATGAGAACCTGGGAGAAAGAGTATGATCCATTCCATGGCTACTTTCCAATTTCTTTTCACAAATATTCCACCTAATGCTAAAATTTAATTAAATAATTAGTTTTCCACTCAACACATTACTACACAAGGTTAAAACTTCGACACAATTTTTACTGTTGATTACAATATCAAAATAATACACCATTCAAAATACTCGAATTTTAAAAATTAAGAATGGTACCATGAATTCTATGATAAAAAAAGTTAATTCACTCATGAAAAAAATTAAAATAAAAAATTGCAGTTGAAATTGATTCGCCTTTAATTAGATCATTAAAATATAATATGATAAAAAATATTATTTAAAATACCCTGTGCAATGCACGGGTTGACGGCTAGTTTGGTTAATGAAGTAGTTCGATTTATTATGCATCTGTCTTATCAAATGTACTGCAATGTTCAATATATATATATATGCTACTATACCATACGTCCTGGCCCCCAACATAGGTGCTCCTCCTTTTCCATTTCTGTTCATGTGCATATGTTATATATGATGAACAAATGGGTATGGGATGTGTTGGGAATTTTGATCTGTCATACCACCTCTCTTCTATCGTCATGAAGACGATACTGACCTCATTGTGGAAGTGATCAGGGAGAGGAACCACCTTTACTGGGGTGGCCTTGATGATCTTCTTCCTTTAAGTTTTCAACTTCCACAAGTATCCCTCTTGAGGGTTTGGTTCCACAACTTCCAACGTGCACACATGCATGGTACCCACCCTGGATCCTCAACGATGGCTCGTACCGTATATGCACGCCTTGTTATTAGTGACAAATCGTTGCTTCAATTAGTATGGGTCTACATATAAACCATATGATTTGTGTTAACATTGGATGGCATTAATTTAGATCACCACATTCCCAATTTTGAAATAAACCATATGACGATGGTTTATAGACCATATTATCACAAATAATTTAGATTTGATACCAAGTACCCACATGCACAAAGTACAATTCTGTTTTCAAATGCCACGTGATCATTTGGATTGCACGCGCAAGAGATAAGTCTATTCGTTTAATTTCTCGATCAGCTATAATTAAGTTGGAGCACCTGCTGTGCTTGATTCTTCATTGCGATGTTATTAGCGGAATTAATGGTAGAGCGCTTCAGGGGCTAGGTCATCAAGCGAATATATATAGGTGATCTTCGAGTAAGTGTCGTGGCCTGGCCATATTCCGGTTGATACAGTAAGGAATAGGAGATGGTGGTCTTTGGCAGATGGCAGGTCTGGCAGTGATCTGATCCAATGCATCACTAGCTAGTTGACCATGTAAGCCTCTTCTTCTCATAACAAAATTCAGCCGGCAAACGCTTCTCCAGCAAGTCATAGAGATTGAGGATGTTAGTTACAAGAGACCCATGAAAATGATCGGGATGGTGTAGTAGCATCGCGATGATGTGCTGCAGCAAGGTTAGAATTATGTTAGCTTATTAATTAGTATTAGTATAAAAGACCGTTCATTTGTTCCAAAACTGGTAGAACACTAGCTATATATATGATATATATATATATATATATATATATCATGGTATTTGTATATATATATATATATCATGGTATTTGTATATTAAATTAGCTAAGTAGCTAACTATAGTCACGTCCAGAGTTTATACCAAAATCGGATTATCACCATTCCAGGTCTGCGTTAGCATATTTCCTGGTGCCTCTGGCTCCTAAACATCTGTTGTGTACGTGTAAATTCAATCCACAAGTGCACTTGTGTATAAGAGGCTAGCTACTCAAGCAGCAAATTGAAGTCCATATACACTATCTGCAGTTAATTTATTTGTCTGAAACCAACTGCATTGATACTGTACCCTACTGTGTGTATTAATTACAATTTTATTTTCGATCTCTACAAATTTAAGGCTCGTGCTAGGCATATTCAGGGCAAGTACTATGGGCATCTAAGCATAAGCTCCAAGATGCCACATATGACTAAATAGCGAGGTGCAAGAGAAAAGAAGGATGAGAGAGAAATAGTCACCTCTCATGCAATAGGCAACCCCTACACAAACTTCAATAAACATGTGAGAGTATTAGAGATATTGAGAATTGTGTGGTAGAGGTAACCTATTATATATATCACCTCTTAATTTAATTATGTATGTCATACATGAAATTGGATGTGGTAGTCACCTCTGCTGTAAAACTTGCCCTCATGCATCTACTTATCTGTCTAGCTCGAATGCAATTGCATACGGATCTCAATAAATTTTCAACTAATTTGTTGAGTGAAACATTAATTGAAAATACGTACGGTCATGTTCGATCGGCCGTATATCACTGCATATATATGCTACGTACGGTAACTGTGTATCACAACATACATATGCTATCATGTCCATACGACCAAGATTCCTAGCCCAAACATATATGTACTGTGGTTCATGATCCATTTCCATTCCATGTGCTTGTTGTGATGAACCGTGCATATAGACATGAGATGCGTTGGGAATTGTGATCTAGCTGAAGATGATAGTAATTTCATATCCGAACCCGGCATGGAGAAGACGGGCATCTCGCTAAGGGTGGCCTTGATGGCCTTCCTTTACTTTGCAACTTCCACATGTACTTCCGAACGTGCTTATCCACAGCTTATCACAAGAGGATTTGATGCTAACCAACCTCATCAAATAGCATCTTCCTTAGCTGCTGCCAACAGCAATTGATTGTACCAAAATTTGGTATGTTCTGCTCAATGCCGGTGATTCACACCTGACGAACAAATGCCGTGCAAGTCCGCAGGTCCGCTTCTAGAGAGGGTAATTTTATCATCATTGCTAAGGTACTAGAGCAGAAGGTACCATATTTTCTATTGAGAAAATGGTACCTCCTGGTTTATATATATTAAGTATCTCGAGGTACCAAAAATTTTACTGTGAAATTTAGATACATCGAGGTACTTTTTCAAGGATACATCGACGTATTTTTTTTCGAATACTGTAAAATTTATCTTCTAGAAAAATATAATTTTTTTCATCCTTGAGAAGGTACGAGAAGATATCACATTTTTAGTATGAAAATTGATACCTCCAGTGTTCTAATTAGAAGGCAATTTCCCATAAACGCTTTACAAAGAAGATAAATAAAGACGTTATGCAAAAAAAAAACAATGCAAAGTTCCAAAGAATGAACTTACACTACTACACAACCGATTTTTGCATGCGGCTAATATGATTTTTGTGTGTGGGTAGGCGACCCGCACGCGCCCAGGGGTCTTGGAAAATCACGATTTTCACGTGCGGGCGCTTAAGCCGCCCGCACCAGAAAATAAAAAATCGAAACAAAAAAAAAGAAAAACAAAACCCTAATGCTAATCCGCTGCCCTAGCCGAGGCCCGCCGCCGTCGTCACTGCGGTAGCCAGCTACGGATCCGCCGTCCGCTCCCGTCACCGGCCGAAGACGCCCCTCCCCTCTGCTGGATCTACAAGAGGAGGGAAGGGGAATGGAGGGAAGCCGAAGGAGAAAGAGGGAAGGGGAATCAACTCACCCGACGCTGGCCGGCCGCCGCTGAAGCCGCCGCACCTCCACGCCAACCGCTAATGCCGCCGCACCTCCAGATCAGCCTCCGTCCCACTGCCTCCTGCGGCCTAGGTGCGCGGGCTGCCTCCCTCCCGTCGCTGCACGCCGCTCTGCCCGATCCACCGGGCCCCCGCCTCCCCTCTGCCAGATCTACAAGGGGAGGGAGGGGAGGGGCCGCGCGCCGTCGTAGTCGCCTGCCGCCGCCGCTGTCACCGCCCTTCTTCCCGCCCGCAGCCGAGGGAGAGGGAGGGAGGGGCCGAGTGCCGCCGCGCCGCCTGCTGTCGCCGCCGGCCGGCCGGGAGAGGAGAGGAGTGGAGTGGGAGAGAGGGAGAGAGTGAGGTGGGAGGGAGGCAGTGGGTGGAGGGGTGTGAAGGATATTGAGCTCGATGTATTTTCATGTGTGGGTCAGTTAACAGGCCCGCACACAAAAATAGGTTTATTTTTGTGTGCGGGCCTGTTAAGTGGGCCGATGGCCTGGCGTCGGTCCCCCCATTTTCCTGTTCAGTTCCACTCACGAACCACATGGAAACAAAAAAGGGGGGACGTCCAAGAAAATCAATCCTGTAGTCTGTAGTAGTGTTAACTTCGTTTGTGAGATATAAAATTGAGAAACATAGGGGAAAAATTAGAAAAAACAGTAATAGTGTTTTCCCTTGTGTGATTTGTTAATTTTATGTCATAGACGAAGTAGAGTTTGTTCCAGCAACTTTGTAGTGCTTATTTACATATTACCTACATTTTTATGTTTTTAGATTTTTTTAATAGCTTGTTTTAAAAGAATGTCCTCCGGTCACCGTCTCTACGGCTGCAATTTTCACCAGCGCTGGCGAAGCGGCGAGGTAAGAGTACTCGACTCGTCTCATGGCGAGAACTGCTCCGCAAAAATGGTAGGACTGATGTGAAAGCGCCAGAGCCATTGGATCATGATAGGCCTTTGGGGAACCGTTGGATCCTTATATTGTCCCTGTGATACTGCTCATACCCAGCCCGGAGTGAAGGACTCTGCTCGGCCTATTTGAATTTGGTTTATTGTAAATCTACCGGTTAGTAATTAAACAGGGCAGGTCTAATTTAAGAAAGTCTCGGTGCACCCACCTGATTTCATCTTTTTTTTGTAGTTGTAGTTTTCTAGTTGTACATTTTTTAGTGCTCCATTTCCTTTGCTTTATCATCACAGAACATATTGCGTTGATAATTTTGGTTGATCATGTTGATGCCGTTTCAGCATGGATGGAAGACTCCATTTGAATTTGACAGTGACCTTGCTATCAAAATGGGCTGGGAGACGACCAGTCTTGACCCGAGCCTTCTCATCCTTAGCTTCACAGTTTTCATGTACCCATTGAGGGTGCTCTTCTATAGCTTGTCAATGAGATCACCTAGCCCTGCACATTACCATTTTTGATAAATGTCAATGACTCGTCTTCACAACACATGCATTTTCTGATACCTCTCAGTCCTATATGTCATATGTTTCGATTTGTAGCTTATTTAAAACAAAGACCAGAATGAAATTTCATTTGTTAAAAAAATATATTATATGTTTCGATTTGTCCCCTCTCGTTTCTCAATATATTATATGTGTTGTCTGTTTGAGTCCGCATGCAACAGAGAGTTGCCGCAATATATACACCTTAAGTCCCCAACCATTTCATATATAAGATGAGTTCATTTACTCAGAATGTACTGTAGTATCATATTATTATCCTCTTTACTGGATTATTAATAATTACTAAAGAGTGAAAGACAGTATCTCAGCTAGGAGATCTTATTCGAGAAAAAATATCTCAGCTAGGAGATCTTATTCGGGAAAAAGCTGAATTTGATTAAATTTTGATCAAATTCGTAAAATTTTGAAAAAAAAAATTCGATATTGACTTGGTTTGGGGAGGTTCTGAAATTTCCTACCAAAATTACAATCACCGGCCAGAATATACATCCCCATCTCCGTGGGTCCAAAATCTCCCCGTCAAATCTAATATGAACTTGTTTTCTCTCACTTGATTCTCCGTAGAGAACCACTTGAAACCATATCCGCCCTTTAATCGAAGAATTCCCCGTAAGAAAATGTGAGCCATTGTATATCTCTACAGTGTCGACTGAACACATGCACGCATCCAGAGCACCTCCTTCAATGGTTAGAGATCTCAAGGCGAAACTGGGAATTTTGCGAGTACTCTCCGACAAGAAGAGCTGGAAGCAGCAACATTGTGCTCTTAGTTTCTATTCGAAGAACCAAATTGTTCTATGCTGGCTGCTGACGATTTTTATTGCGTTGATCCCTACTGCCGGCGGACGAGGCAGACGCCAATATCCAGCACACGACGATCGTACTATGTAGGCTAGGTTTTTGCAGTAGAATTGAAAGCTGCAGCGCCCACAAATTTACACCAGCACATGCGAAAATGAACATGCCACAACCTGAATGTCACAGGCCAATTAACTCTCTACTATCGATTTAGCCCTTGAGAAATTTGGGTCGCCAAATGATCCAAAAACTGAGGTACTCGTGCTTGCGCCGCGTCTTCTGTCTCAACGCAAGAACAACTGTGATGGAGTAACCATGCCAAGGTGCTTCTGACCAGCGGACGAGTCAGCTTGCGACGTTGAGCACACTGCCACCGTACCATGACGGGATCGCCTTCTTAGTAGCACCCAAAAACTGCAGCAAACAATGATACATAATCATATCAGTAAGTAGTCCTAGATATTGCTGAAATAATATAGCTCGATTAACATTGGCTATTGCCTAGCTACTATTAGAACTACATGCATAGTTAACTATTTAAGTTGTGTTGATTTGGAGCTAGCTATACGAACAAACCAGTGTGGACGCATTTTCTTTGAGTGACTCGTACCATGTTTCCTAGTGCCCCCAACTCCTACTATATGTATACGCATTTTCTTCAGTCGACATGCAGTTCATATCCAAGCATAACCTGGAGATAAAATGCACGAATATATGCCTCAAGTGCACTACTCTTGTATATACATGCATCCGACTAGCAGAAATAAAAGGTGCAGGTGTAGTATGTTGTGATGAACCACGCGCATAGGCATGGGATGCATTGGGAATTCGGATCTAGCATATCAGCTATTTTATCGTCTTCACTTAATGATGATAGTAACTTCATATGAACTTGGCATGGAGAAGAACCATCAGATGCTGTGGCATTGAACCATGAAGATGATCAGTGATGGTGTAGTAGCATCGCGATGAACTCCTGCAGTGAGATTAGAATTATGTTAGCTTATTAGTAGTAGTACAAAAAACCGATCATTTGTTCCAAAACTGGTAGAACACTAGCTATATATATCATGGTATATATGTAGACTAGAAAATAAGCCCGTGTATTGCAACGGGAGATGGCTAGATTTTGGTTGACCAGATCGTATAGTGCAGAATGAAGCATCATTAAATAGTTTTCACTCTTGGTTAAAAAAAACAATAAGTAATTATGTTCTTAACTCTGTCTTTACGTTCAATTCTGATTTTATCCTTGGTTTCTTAACTAAAGCTCAAGTTTGCCCCCATTTCATTAAGATGACTTAGTGGTTAAAAGAAATGCAAGGCTTTGTAAATTTAGGTCTATTTGTCTGAAAAAATTATGGTTTTGATCTTGTTTTGACAAAAGTGTGTTTTGACACAAATTTTTCCCAACTTGAATTTTCACATATTTTAGATATGAATGAGAACTTGCTTGACAGAAAAATAAATTCATCCATAATGAACTTTAACCATGCAATTGTTTTTTTATGTGATAACCATTCAAATGCTTGATAGGAACCAACGAAAAATTCATCAATAATTGTTGATTACCAAGCATACCAGTGAAATGAGAACTCCTCGTATACAGATCCTTTGGGAGATGAACATAAACTGATCTAAGTCTGATTAGATGTAGCGATGAATATTGCATTATCTCTCGAGGCTTAAATATGAACATAAGTTGAAATTATACAGCCGGATTGATCCAAAAATTAAGCTAAACGTAACTGAACAACATTTGTCAATAACTTCACCAAAATCAGATAAATTTTATATCAAAAATCAGACAAACTGAGAATAATATTTACCCAAAACTTCATCAAAACCGAGATAAACAAATAAACAATATACTATATTTGTTACTTTAGATAAAAAAAACAAATGGAACAAGAATATTGATTTGGGGGGGAAATCATCAGAACGTGCTGCACCTATCTCTTCAAACTCACATCCTCAACAGATCAGATCGGTAATTTGCTATAGGCTACAGACAAAATGGATTGAGGCTGAGCAATGGCAGTGACCTAGACCAATTGCGAGGTGATACATGCGAAGTCAACAATAGGGATCGAGGCCGAGACAGTGCAAGTGATACAAGTCAATGCTACGAGATGCTGGTGATGCAAATAGGGGCCAAGCTAGACAACTAATCTGGGAGAAGTTCATTGGAGTTGCATAGGAAATTCTCAACAGCCTACGCACGGGTCGATGGCCACATGCCACATCCACATGCCACATGCAAAAAAAAAAAAAAAAAAAAATCTTGAGCCGATCTGGACTCCCGCATGGATTGTTAGATGAGGGACAAAGGAAGGGGTAAGTACATAATCATCTTCAATTTTTATAATAGGTAAAGACAAAGATTAAATTAGCTAAGCAGCTAACTATAGCCACGTCCAAAGTTTATACCAAAATCGGATTATCACCATTCCAGGTCTTCATAGCATATTTTCTTAGTGCCTCTGGCTCCTACACATCCACAAGTGCACTTATGTATAAGAGGCTACCTAGTTAAGCAGCAAATTGAAGTCCATATATACTATATCTGAAGTTTTTTTTTGCCTCAAATCAATTGAATTTATACCCTACTATGTGTATTACAATTTGATAATATTTTCTCTAGAAATTAAAGACTCATGCTAGGTACATTCATGCATATATACTTCTCTGCCTATCTTAGTTTTTTTAATGCAAGTGCACACGGATCTCAATAAATTTTCAACTAATTTGTTAAGTGAAGCATTAATTGAAAATACGGCCATGTTCAGCTGCCTGTACATATCACTGCATATATATGTTATGCTAACTGTATCACCTCATACATATGCTATCATGTCCACAAGTCCTAGCCCAAATTGATACGGTGGTTGATCCACTTCCATTCCATTTCGATGTGCATTTTGTGATGAACTATATAGGTATGGGATGCGTTGGGAATTCGGATCTAGCATATCAGCTCTTCTATCGTCTTTACTCGAAGATGATAGTAATTTCATATTCGAACCTGGCATGGAGAAGACCGATCTTAAGGGTGGCGGCCTTGATGACCTTCTTTCTTTACTTTGCAACTTCAAGAGGTACTTGACAATGTGCTTATCCACAGCTTATCACAAGGATTTGATGCTAACCAGGCTCATCAAGAAACCTTATAGCGTCTTCCTAGCTGCAGACAACAGCAATTTGATTCTACCAAAATTTCATATGTTCTGCTCACCGCCGGTGATTCTTGCTCAATGTGCGACGGCCGTTCCAAGTCCTCATGTACGCTTCTAGAAAATGCCTGCAAAGCTATCTACCTAGAAGGCGATTTCCCAAAAACGCCTCAGAAAGAATAAAAAAATAAAGGCGTTATGCAAAATCCCATAACATCTCGTGTTTTTTGAGGCGTTCCATAAAAACGCCATCCAACTTTATATATCATTTCAAAGAAAAATATTGTTTTTACAAATAAGACCCTAATAATTATGTTACTTAGTAACTAACCCTTCCACCATTTGATGGTCATCGGTCTCTTTGGGCGTGTATGGACCACAGCCTATGGCTGTTTTATTTGCTGCATAGTGTAACAGCCGGCTGACTGTATTGCAGCGCTGCACTAGCCTGCTAAACGAGGATTTCTTCTACTCATGCATATATTAAAAAAATAAAAGATAAAAAAGAGCACAGAGACAAGGGGATTGAGCTCATGCGACTTTCCTCGCCGGAAAACCTAGATCGATCGAGATAACACAATCCGCCCTTCCCACCGGTCAACTCTCCATCAACACAGCTCATCATCTAGCGCGACTCTCCACGTACGCCTGACCGCCGCTATCACGAGGAGCACGCCTTCCTCTCCATCATGCTGCCAGTCGCCACCACCGCCACGGAAGAGCCTCCTTGCCTTCGCTAAGCACTGCCAGCTTGAGCACGCGCTTCTGTCACGCCCCGAACTAATCCCGACCAGAACTAGCCCGTGACGCTCCAAATTAACCTGTTGATCGATACCAGTCCCAAGAAACAGTGCTGGTATCACAGGGAGACAGAATATCACAGCAATAGCGGTCTCTTTATTATAGAGTAGAGATACAGTCATGTTGGGCTACGGACAGATCTCGAGCTCACAACTGCATTACAAAAGGGAAACGGAAACCAGGGCTAGGACCAACCAACACAGGCGCGACTTGGGAACTAGGCCGAAACCCTACAACTCATCGTAGCCAGCTTGCTCCTGGAAGAACTCCTCATCAGCAGGATCCGCTTCATCTTCTTCAGCAACTGGGGGGATTATTTATATAGAGCAAGGGTGAGTACGGGAGTACTCAGCAAGCCAAGGGAAATAAGTGTTTAATGCAGGCTTCAAGGAAAGGCTGTTGTTATTGCAGTTGATTTTATTTGAACTCTTTTCTAAAAACAACTAAGTGAGTGCTTCTCAAACGACACGGTTGAGACAGTGCGTCTCGTCCGGTCGGAGTATGTGCAATGTATTAGTCTTTAAAATTTGAAAACAAGGTTGGCACCCGGCCAACAGCTTTTCAAACAGCCACCCGGGCCAACAACTTTCAAACGGCCACCCGGGCCTAGCTGATCCCATCAGCTGCAGATTTTACAAACATCGAACCCCTTTCCACAACAGCAATTTCACAAGCAGTAGTCAAACAAAACTACGCTAGGAATCACCTCACATCCGCCCATGACCGTGGGCACAGCTGTTCGAACAGTTTGATAACCTCTGCAGAGGGGGTACACTTTACCCACACGACATTACTAACCCGGATCACCCAGCCCGTGGGGATCAACCACGTCGGGAGACCTCCAAGCTTTCATGACAAGGCATTTCCAAAGCCGACACAGGTTTACCATATGCCGACGAGAGGGGTCCCAGACCAACAACAGGTTAGGTCCCAGACCATACTGTGCCAGGAAGCCCAGGGATCCTCCCCGACACCACCCCGGCGAATCCACATGTCTCTCGGCATCAAGGCTCCCCTGATAAGCTAGTTACTCAGCCAGGGGTGTCCCATTCCACCCATATGGTCGTACTTGTCTTATGTTTGGATGAAATTCCAAGGAAACGGTCCTTAAGTGCAAGAGCGGAAAACCGTACACCCGGTATGTTCCCCGGTCCGCGGTTTCGGAAATTCATTTAGTTCGCAAGCACCGACCCAGGTGTCGGGTTTTCCAAGTCTTTTGTATAACCCAAGTTTTACCCAAGTTGTTACTCAGATTTTAAGTTTGAAGGGGACCGTCGATACTCGCACAGAGTGCACGAATATCAAGGCGCAACTAGATGGTTACAAGGGGACATGGTATCACAATTAACAAAGGAAGGATCAAATGCAACAAATTAGGTAGGTCCGCCAATCTGCTTTGCAGACGGGACAACAGGTTAAGTGCGATCCTATCAATGCATAATATTTTCAAACAACATAATTAAATTTCAAATATAGGCTCAAGATGTTCAAAGGTGGCTTGCCTTGCTCGAGATCTGGAGCTTGATCCTCGAAATCCTCACGCTACGGGTCTTCGGGCTCCGAAACTACACGCGAAACGGGACAACTCAACAAACGGCGAAAATAAAGCCCTATTAATGACCTCTAAGCATGCCATTAGATAGATCTCGAGATTTGAGGAATTTTAGAAGTTGAACGGAGTCAAACGGATTTACGGTTGGGAAGATATTGAATTTCTAAGATTATTGGATTTTTGGTCTAAAGGAAAAGGATTTAATTAAATCCTTTTTGAAAAAGAAAAGAAAAGAAAGGAAAAGAGGGAGGGAAAATAGACTTTTCCTCGGGCGGCTAGGGCACGGCCCGAGAGAGATGGGGCGGTCCGGCCGAGCTAAATGGGCCGGCCGGCCCAAGGCGGCCCAAGCGCGCGCGGGAGGGAAGGAGAGAGAGGGCCGGTGGACCGGGCTCACCACGCGTGGTCCCGAGTGGGACCCGCTTGTCAGCGGCTCGGCTCACCGTGCGGAGGGAGCACGCGGCGCGGCGCTAGGGTGGGGGAGGGACACGGTGCACGCGCGCGGTTCGCGGTGGACGCGGATGCGGCGGGCCCACGCGCAGCCTCACGGCTCACGGTGGAACGCGCGCACGGGAGGGGCTGACCGGGGTCGGCCCGACCCGACCTCGGCCGAGCTGGCACCGACGTGGCGCCTACGTGGCTGCCACGCGGGCCGGCGGGAGGTAGACGACGACGCCGGCCGGAACAGACGGCGGACGACAGCGGCGAGCAGCGGAGCGAACCACGGCGATACCGGCGAAAGCGAGCACACCGGGTGGCTACACAGGACGAGGGGAGACGAGCCAACGGCTCGGATTCACCGAAGGGAGTCCGTCGGCGGCGGATTGCGGCGGCGGCAACCGGCGGAGAGGAAAGGGGGAAACGGCGACGAGGTCACGAGGGGCCAATTCCCGGCGGTGAGAGATTCTACGCGGCTACGGGAATCCGTTGCTAGCGTTGGATTGGGCGGAGCTACACCGAGCGAGGCCGGCGACGAGCGGCGCTTCCGAGCTCGGGCGGCGACGGCGGCGAGCACACGGCGAGCGGCGGCAACGGCCGGGGCGGCGCCGGCTAGCTACGGGGAGGCTACTCGTGCTACTACCGAAAACTAAGGGGGAGAGATGGAGCGAGGAGGAAGAACGGAGGGAGGCACTACCGTGTGGACGGGGCGCAGTGACGAGAGGCCGACGGCGTGGGAGTAAACTCTCCGGCCTCGGGCCGGGGAAGAGGAAGGAGAGGGCGTGCCCAGAGTCCTCTTCCGCATCCACGAACGCACCGGCTCTCCCGGCGCTTGGCGATGAACGGCGGAGGCGAGACAGAGCTCGGAAGGCGGCGGCAATGGCGTGGAGGCGAATGGGAGAGGAAAGGAAAGGGGGAAACTTGGGTTTATAGGATGGCAATGTCGGTTTGGGAACCGACCTAGGGCGGCCAAGGCGGCGACAGGGAGGGAGGAGGATGACGCCGGCGGAAGGGAAAGGGAGAAAAGGAAGGGAGAAAGGGGCTTGCCTCCTTGCCACTTTGGGAAAAGGAGGAGGGAGCGGGGGCGACGCGGCAGGGGGAGGAGGGGCTCTGCCTCCGTCCCTTGGCGGCTTGCGCGCGGAGTCGCGGGGCCGAGGCGATGACGACGGCGATGACGGCGGGGCGGTGTGGAGCGGAGCGGCGACACAAGCGACAGGCGCGGGCAGGCGCGGTAGAGGGTGACGACGGCGGCGACCAGGCGGTCGGCCACCACGGCACGCGAGCGCGGAAAGCAACGGGCGGCGCGGTGGTTTGAGCGGCGCGGCTTGGGCACGAGCGCTGGCTTGCGGGGCCGGGCGGCTGCGCGGCTACAGGCGCGGCAGGGCAGCGGGGCCGGGCGGCGCGGACGGCGCAAACGGCACGGCTCTCGCGCATGCGCGCGCGGCGCGCGGGCAGAGTGGAGGGAGGGGCGCTGGGCGCGGCTCTCGCGCACGCGCGCGCGGCGCGCGGGCGGAGCGGAGGGGTGGAAGAGAGAGCGAGAAAGAGAGGGCGCCGGGGAGGGAGGGGGAGATGGGCCGAGAGAAATTCGGCCCATCGACCCCGGGGGAGGCAAAATAGACTTTTGCGGAGGGATTGATTTGGAAGGATTTGGATTCGGAATTGAACTCGACGATAGATCGGGGATTGAGATCCGAGATGGCACGGACACTAGACAACAAGCAAAGAAACAAATTTCGCAATTAGGGTTTTTAAGAAATAATTTTCCCGCTAGGCGCCACGACGGAACGGGCGCTACAGACCAACCCCCCTAACAAGAATCTCGACCCCGAGATTCAGCACCTAGGGGAGCAGCTCCGGGAACTCTACGCGGAGAAGATCTTCTTGCTCCCAGGTTGTCTCATCTTCAGAATGGTTGCTCCATTGGACTTTGTAGAACTTGGTGGTCTTCCTTCGAGTCTGACGTTCTGCCTCTTCAAGAACCTTGATCAGTCTTTCCTTGTAGGTCAGATTCTTTTCCAGCTCGATATTACCTAGGGGGACCTGCTCTTCTGGAACTCGAAGACATTTCTTTAACTGGGATACGTGGAACACGTTGTGCACATCTGCGAGACCTTCAGGTAACTCAAGTTGATAAGCCACTTCGCCACATCTGGCGGTTATGAGGTAGGGGCCGATGTAGCGGGGTGCTAACTTGCCGGACATCCCAAACCTCCTCATACCACGGAGGGGTGATACCCGCAGGTACACATGATCTCCTTTTTCAAACTCAAGGTCACGCCTCCGATTGTCAGCGTAATTCTTCTGAGGGTTCTGCGCTGTCTTTAAACGTTCTCGGATTAGCTTAACTTGTTCTTCTGCTGCCTTGAGTATGTCAGGACCGAATACCAGCGCTTCGCCCACCTCATTCCAGCACAAGGGAGTGCGGCACTTTCTCCCGAACATTGCCTCATTCGGCGACATCTGAATGCTGGCCTGATAACTGTTGTTGTATGAGAACTCCGCATACGGCAAACAACGATCCCAAGTGCCTTCGAAATCCAAGGCGCACGCACGTAGCATGTCTTCTAGGATTTGGTTTACACTTTCGGTCTGACCATCGGTCTGCGGATGGTAGGCCGTACTAAAATTTAGATCGGTTCCGAGGGTTTCATGCAACTGCTTCTAGAACCTTGAGGTGAACTGAGTGCCTCGGTCTGACACAATTTTCTTGGGACAACCAAATCTACATACGACATGGGTCATGTAGAGTTCTGCTAGTTTCTTTCCATCAAAGGTGGTTTTCACTGGTACGAAATGAGCTGATTTCGTGAGTCGATCCACGATTACCCAGATGGAGTCGTACCCGCTAGGGGTTCTTGGCAAACCGGTGATGAAATCCATTCCGATCTCTTCCCATTTCCACTCGGGAATCGGTAGGGGTTGCAGCAGACCAGCTGGCCTCTGATGCTCTGCCTTGACTCTTTGGCAAATGTCACACAAGGCTACGTATTCTGCGACATCTCGCTTCATTCCAGCCCACCAGAAGTATGCCTTGATGTCTTGGTACATCTTCGTACTTCCTGGATGAATGGAGTAGGCGGACTCATGAGCTTCCTTTATGATGAGATCTCTTAACTCCTTCTTGGCCGGTACACAGATGCGTGGACCGCACCAAACTGTGCCTTGATCGTCTATGGAGAAATTGGTGTCTTTCTTCTCCTGTATTCTTTTTATTAATTCTTTTATCCCTTCGTCGTCTTTCTAAGCTTCCCGGATTTGCGACTCTAGGGTAGGCTGCACTGTCAAGCTGGCAGGGACACCTGACTGTACCACGGTCAGCCTCAACTTCTCCAATTCTCTGCACAGGCGATCTTGGTCAGGCCGTATTTGAGCTACATTGCAATAGGCCTTGCGACTTAGCGCATCAGCGACCACG
The DNA here is from genome assembly GCF_034140825.1 of Oryza sativa Japonica Group. Classification (NCBI taxonomy): domain Eukaryota; kingdom Viridiplantae; phylum Streptophyta; class Magnoliopsida; order Poales; family Poaceae; genus Oryza; species Oryza sativa. The sequence goes on from NC_089045.1 coordinate 26,307,235, forward strand.
TTAGCTTTACCGGGGTGGTAATGAATTCCAAGATCGTAATCCTTGATTAGTTCCAACCATCTTCTCTGCCTCATATTTAACTCGGTCTGAGTGAAGATGTACTTAAGACTTTTGTGATCGGTGCATACTTCACATCTGTTCCCGATTAAATAGTGCCTCCAGATCTTAAGAGCGTGAACCACGGCTGCCAACTCGAGATCATGGGTGGGATAATTGACTTCATGAGGCCTGAGCTGCCTGGATGCATAGGCCACAACCTTTCGTTCTTGCATTAGGACACATCCTAAGCCTTGTCTTGATGCATCACAGAAGATCTCGAAATCTTTTCGGATATCTGGCAAGGTGAGAACTGGGGCAGTGGTCAACCTTTTCTTCATTTCTTGAAAGCTGTCTTCACAGGCTGCAGACCATTGAAATTTCTTTTCCTTCTTTAACAGCTCGGTCATAGGTCTGGCTAGCTTAGAGAATCCTTCAATGAATCTTTGATAATATCCAGCTAAGCCAAGGAAGCTGCGAATCTCTGACACATTCTTGGGCGGGTTCCAAGCAAGTACAGCTTCAACCTTGCTGGGATCTACTTCGACACCGTTGGAGGAGATCACGTGTCCAAGAAATGCTACTCGGTCTAACCAGAATTCGCATTTCGAGAATTTAGCGAATAGTTGATGATTTCTGAGCTTTTCCATTATCAGCCTTAGGTGTTCAGCATGTTCTTCCTCATTCTTGGAGTATATCAGGATGTCATCGATGAACACCACGACAAACTGGTCCAGGTATTCCATAAAGATTTTGTTCATTAAGTTCATGAAGAATGCTGGGGCATTGGTGAGTCCGAAGGACATCACTGTGAACTCATATAGACCATAACGCGTTGAGAAAGCGTTCTTCGGAATATCTTCAAGTCTGATTTTCAGTTGGTGGTAACCTGACCTCAAGTCAATTTTAGAGAAAACTCTTGCTCCTTTAAGTTGATCGAACAAATCGTCAATCCGTGGCAATGGGTACTTGTTCTTTATAGTTACTTCATTCAGGGCTCTATAGTCGATTACCATTCTCTCAGAGCCATCCTTTTTCTTAACCAGGAGCACTGGGGCTCCCCAAGGGGATGAGCTAGGTCGCACATAACCTTTACTCTCCAACTCTTCGATTTGTCTTTTAACTTCTGCTAACTCATTAGCTGCCATTCGGTATGGTCTTTTTGCAATTGGTGCAGTGCCTAGCGCCAGTTCTATGGCGAACTCAATCTCTCGGTCTGGTGGCATACTCGTTAATTCTTCTGGGAATACGTCGGGATATTCACAGACTATGGGTACCGACTGCAAGGTGGTGACTTGTAAACAGGTTAGGATAGACCGACTTGCGGTAGGGGTGTTAGAGGTAAAGCGGACTTGCTTTCCTCCAGGTCCTTGCAAGGTGATGGACTTTTCGGCACAATCTATTTGTCCTTTGTGCTTAGCCAACCAATCCATCCCTAGGATGATGTCCAAGCTTTGCGAGTCTAGGACTATCGGTTTGGCTAGGAAGTCAACTTCTCAATTCTAAGGTTAACTTCCGGGCATATTTGAGTCGCCCTTATATTCCTCCCAGGGGAATGTACTATCATTGGTACACGTAAATTTTGGGTTTTCCAACCGTTTCTTTTCCCAAAAGCTTGTGATATGAAGGAATGGGAAGCTCCCGAATCAAACAGAACTATTGCGGGTACGGAGAGTTGACAGAGAACATACCCATCACAACGTCTGGAGCATCCTGAGCGGTCTCAGCTTGAATGTGGTTCACTCGCCCTCGACCAAAGTTGTTGGAAGCACGTGAACCTTGTCCACTTGCCTGAGAGCTAGGACGAGACTGAGCTGCTGCTGGAGTAGGAGTCCTGGCAGTGCTGCCATTAGCATGCCCTGAGTTGGTGTTGGTAGGATTCTGAGGGCACTGTCTAGCATAGTGACCCATCTGGTTGCACCGGAAACACTGAACTGCTGACGGTCCCTGCGGTGACTTGAAAGAGGTAACACTGTTTGGCGCAGTATTGCCACTAGGGGCACGCTGCTGTGGCTGGGGTGCCGGACGGTTCATCTGAGGACGAGGGGCGTAGCCTGGCTGGCGGTTAGCCTGAGTTACCGACTGGTGATATTGCATGGGTTGACCATAGCAAGGGCGAGGTGCGCCTCGGGAAGAATTTCCCTGATGGTTTGACTTGCGTTTCTTGTATTCTTCGGTAGCCTCTTTTCTGGCATCCTCAAGTAGAAGCGCCTTGTTGATCATATGTTGAAAAGTGGGGAAGTCATGAGCAAGCAACTGGAGTCTCATTCCAACTGCGATTCCCTTCAAGAATTTCCTGATCTTCTTCTTGTCTGTGTCCACTTCCTCAGGGGCGTACCGAGCCAACTTGTTGAACATACTTAGGTACTCATTGACACTGCTGTTGCCTTGCTTAAGTCTGTTGAATTCCTCTTTCTTCATGTCAATAGTGCTTTCAGGCACATGAGCTGCACGGAAAGCCGTAGCAAACTCATCCCAAGCAATGTTAGTGGGTTCAGGGTGTGCATTGCAGTAATTCTCCCACCAATCTGCAGCAGGTCCTCTTAGCTGGTGAGAGGCGTAGAGCGTCTTCTCAACAGGAGTACACTGCACTAAGTTGAGTTTTCTATCAACATCTTTCAGCCAATCGTCAGCCTCGACGGGCTCGACGGTCTGAGAGAACTCTAGCGGACGAGACCTCAGAAAATCTGTCAGCTTGGATCTATTGTTGCTCATGTGAGGGTGGCCATTTCCATGCGCATTATGCTGAAAACCGGCTACGGCTGCGGCTAATCCTTGCAAGATTTGTGTCTGAACCGCCATCAGGTGCTGCATGTTGTTTTCCACATGAGGTGGGGAAGGGAGGCGTTCCTCTCCAGAATTGTGACTGGCAGTGCGGTGAGAGCGGTGAGACTGTTCCATCTCTACATTACGGGAAACTGTGCGATGCGAGCGGTTGCTGCGGCGGGGTTGCTCAACTTCTGCGTTGCGGGAAGCAGTACGGTGCGAACGGTTGCTGTGGTGAGACTGCTCATTAGCTGACTCATGATTTTCTTCTGGCTCAACTCTACCTTCTTCAAAACCGAAGCGGGCTGGCGCACGAGCTGCACGGCGGGGGCGGCTAGCCATCTAAACTCCCAGAAGAGGGCAGGGTAAGAGTCAGATAAGCACTTAGGAGGGCAAGGAGCAAAGTAAATAGCAACTCAGATAGCACACACTAGGCATAAACTGGATTTTTCAAATCATAAAAACACCTGATACAACGGGTGTGGACAAGTCACAGAGCTACGCCGAGCTTGACTATGCGCACACCACATAGGAGAACCAGACTACCAAACAACACCCACAACAAACACACGCACGCACTACCTCACCACGACTCCGAAAGAGTTGGCGGCGGAACAAAAGGGCCTAACACGCGGACGGCTGCTGAAGACTGCCTCCTCTACTCCTCGTCGGCCTGGCTGCCTCCTGTGGTCGGCTCCTCAGTCGAAGAAACGTCGATCGGCTGACGCGAAGAGACCGGCGGAACCTGTCGAGGGCCGGCAGCAGCACGGGCCGCTAGCGGTGGGGGAGCTGGGTAGTGGAAACGGAACACGGTGGAAGAACCAACAACACGCTTCCGCGCTGTGCGGATAAAGCGTGGGCCACGGCGGGAGAAAGCAACTGGGGTGTGAGTAGGGGGAGTACACCGGTGAGTACGGCGCACGCGAGCTGGGGGAGCGTGGACCACTGGGAGTGCGAGCAGAGCCGCGGGAGCTGTGGGAGGACAGGTGGCTGGCGTGGCAGAGGCGGCCTGAGTCCCAAGAGATAGTGTCAACTGAGGTGACACCCTCCTCGGCCAGACGGGCCTCCAAGGCGGCGTAGCGGCGGGCAAGGGAGCGGTAAGCCTCAAGGAGTAGGTCGTGCTGAGTGGCCTGAGCCTCCGAAAGCTCAACCATGCGAGTCAGCACTGGCTGAGACTCGCTGTACGGACAAGGGTACCTGGCGTCGGCGTGGCCAGAAGGAAGGCGTGGAAGCTGCCGGAAGGCGGAGCCCCCGAGACGGTGGCTGTAGTCGTGGGCCAGGCGACGAAGCGCAGTCCAGGAGAGGTCCTGGTACGCGATCTGGAGAGTGGGCCTGGCCACGGTGAAGTGGTGCGGGCGAAGGCCAGCTCCGTGTATACCTCCACGGGGGTAAAGGTACACAGAGAGCTCACAGTGAGGGGGAACACGGTCCACAGAGTACCCCGTGTACTCGGGACACGAGAAGCCAAGGAAACGGGCGAGGTCACGAAGCTGAGCGACGTGGTGACCCTCACCAAAACCGTGGGAACTGAAGCTGGCGTTCACTGCCATCTACAATTTTGAAAGACGGAGAAAGATCAGTAACCATTTTAGAAACAAACTATCAAAAATAAAGAAAACAAAAGAATCCTTAGCTTTTCGCAAGTAGTTTTGAACTTAGTATCCTTAGGGTCGTCCTAAACGTCGGGTTTCGCCCTAGGGCCAAGCCTGTGCTCTGATACCATCTCTTGTCACGCCCCGAACTAATCCCGACCGGAACTAGCCCGTGACGCTCCAAATTAACCTGTTGATCGATACCAGTCCCAGGAAACAGTGCTGGTATCACAGGGAGACAGAATATCACAGCAACAGCGGTCTCTTTATTATAGAGTAGAGATACAGTCATGTTGGGCTACGGACAGATCCCGAGCTCACAACTGCATTACAAAAGGGAAACGGAAACCAGGGCTAGGACCAACCAACACAGGCGCGACTTGGGAACTAGGCCGAAACCCTAAAACTCATCGTAGCCGGCTTACTCCTGGAAGAACTCCTCATCAGCAGGATCCGCTTCATCTTCTTCAGCAACTAGGGGGGGATTATTTATATAGAGCAAGGGTGAGTACGGGAGTACTCAGCAAGCAAAGGGAAATAAGTGTTTAATGCAGGCTTCAAGGAAAGGCTGTTGTTTTTGCAGTTGATTTTATTTGAACTCTTTTCTAAAAACAACTAAGTGAGTGCTTCTCAAACGACACGGTTGAGACAGTGCGTCTCGTCCGGTCGGAGTATGTGCAATGTATCAGTCTTTAAAATTTGAAAACAAGGTTGGCACCCGGCCAACAGCTTTTCAAACGGCCACCCGGGCCAACAACTTTCAAACGGCCACCCGGGCCTAGCTGATCCCATCAGCTGCAGATTTTACAAACATCGAACCCCTTTCCACAACAGCAATTTCACAAGCAGTAGTCAAACAAAACTACGCTAGGAATCACCTCACATCCGCCCATGACCATGGGCACAGCTGTTCGAACAGTTTGATAACCTCTGCAGAGGGGGTACACTTTACCCACACGACATTACTAACCCGGATCACCCAGCCCGTGGGGATCAGCCACGTCGGGAGACCTCCAAGCTTTCATGACAAGGCATTTCCAAAGCCGACACAGGTTTACCATATGCCGACGAGAGGGGTCCCAGACCAACAACAGGTTAGGTCCCAGACCATACTGTGCCAGGAAGCCCAGGGGTCCTCCCCGACACCACCCCGGCGAATCCACATGTCTCTCGGCATCAAGGCTCCTCTGATAAGCTAGTTACTCAGCCAGGGGTGTCCCATTCCACCCATGTGGTCGTACTTGTCTTATGTTTGGATGAAATTCAAGGAATCGGTCCTTAAGTGCAAGAGCGGAAAACCGTACACCCGGTACGTTCCCCGGTCCGCGGTTTCGGAAATTCATTTAGTTCGCAAGCACCGACCCAGGTGTCGGGTTTTCCAAGTCTTTTGTATAACCCAAGTTTTACCCAAGTTGTTACTCAGATTTTAAGTTTGAAGGGGACCGTCGATACTCGCACAGAGTGCATGAATATCGAGGCGCAACTAGATGGTTACAAGGGGACATGGTATCACAATTAACAAAGGAAGGATCAAATGCAACAAATTAGGTAGGTCCGCCAATCTGCTTTGCAGACGGGACAACAGGTTAAGTACGATCCTATCAATGCATAATATTTTCAAACAACATAATTAAATTTCAAATATAGGCTCAAGATGTTCAAAGGTGGCTTGCCTTGCTCGAGATCTGGAGCTTGATCCTCGAAATCCTCGCGCTGCGGGTCTTTGGGCTCCGAAACTACACGCGAAACGGGACAACTCAACAAACGGCGAAAATAAAGCCCTATTAATGACCTCTAAGCGTGCCATTAGATAGATCTCGAGATTTGAGGAATTTTGGAAGTTGAACGGAGTCAAACGGATTTACGGTTGGGAAGATATTGAATTTCTAAGATTATTGGATTTTTGGTCTAAAGGAAAAGGATTTAATTAAATCCTTTTTGAAAAAGAAAAGAAAATAAAGGAAAAGAGGGAGGGAAAATAGACTTTTCCTCGGGCGGCTAGGGCGCGGCCCGAGAGAAATGGGGCGGTCCAGCCGAGCTAAATGGGCCGGCCGGCCCAAGGCGGCCCAAGCGCGCGCGCGCGGGAGGGAAGGAGAGAGAGGGCCGGTGGACCGGGCTCACCACGCGTGGTCCCGGGTGGGACCCGCTTGTCAGCGGCTCGGCTCACCGTGCGGAGGGAGCACGCGGCGCGGCGCTAGGGTGGGGGAGGGACGTGGTGCACGCGCGCGGTTCGCGGTGGACGCGGATGCGGCGGGCCCACGCGCAGCCTCACGGCTCGCGGTGGAACGCGCGCACGGGAGGGACTGACCGGGGTCGGCCCGACCCGACCTCGGCCGAGCTGGCGCCGACGTGGCGCCTACGTGGCTGCCACGCGGGCCGGCGGGAGGTAGACGACGACGCCGGCCGGAACGGACGGCGGACGACAGCGGCGAGCAGCGGAACGAACCACGGCGATACCGGCAAAAGCGAGCACACCGGGTGGCTGCACAGGACGAGGGGAGACGAGCCAACGGCTCGGATTCGCCGAAGGGAGTCCGTCGGCGGCGGATTGCGGCGGCGGCAACCGGCGGAGAGGAAAGGGGGAAACAGCGACGAGGTCACGAGGGGCCAATTCCCGGCGGTGAGAGCATCTACGCGGCTACGGGAATCCGTTGCTAGCGTTGGATTGGGCGGAGCTACACCGAGCGAGGCCGGCGACGAGCGGCGCTTCCGAGCTCGGGCGGCGACGGCGACGAGCACACGGCGAGCGGCGGCAACGGCCGGGGCGGCGCCGGCTAGCTACGGGGAGGCTACTCGTGCTACTACCGAAAACTAAGGGGGAGAGATGGAGCGAGGAGGAAGAACGGAGGGAGGCACTACCGTGCGGACGGGGCGCAGTGACGAGAGGCCGACGGCGCGGGAGTAAACTCTCCGGCCTCGGGCCGGGGAAGAGGAAGGAGAGGGCGCGCCCGGAGTCCTCTTCCGCGTCCACGAACGCACCGGCTCTCCCGGCGCTTGGCGATGAACGGCGGAGGCGAGACAGAGCTCGGAAGGCAGCGGCAATGGCGTGGAGGCGAATGGGAGAGGAAAGGAAAGGGGGAAACTTGGGTTTATAGGATGGCAATGTCGGTTTGGGAACCGACCTAGGGCGGTCAAAGGAGAGGGCTAGCGTTCGGCGGTCGCGGCCAAGGCGGCGACAGGGAGGAGGGAGGAGGATGACGCCGGCGGAAGGGAAAGGGAGAAAAGGAAGGGAGAAAGGGGCTTGCCTCCTTGCCACTTTGGGAAAAGGAGGAGAGAGCGGGGGCGACGCGGCAGGCGGAGGAGGGGCTCTGCCTCCGTCCCTTGGCGGCTTGCGCGCGGAGTGGCGGGGCCGAGGCGATGATGACGGCGATGACGGCGGGGCGGTGTGGAGCGGAGCGGCGACACAAGCGACAGGCGCGGGCAGGCGCGGCAGAGGGTGACGGCGGCGGCGACCAGGCGGTCGGCCACCACGGCACGCGAGCGCGGAAAGCAACGGGCGGCGCGGCGGTTTGAGCGGCGCGGCTTGGGCACGCGCGCTGGCTTGCGGGGCCGGGCGGCTGCGCGGCTGCAGGCGCGGCAGGGCAGCGGGGCCGGGCAGCGCGGACGGCGCAGACGGCGCGGCTCTCGCGCATGCGCGCGCGGCGCGCGGGCAGAGTGGAGGGAGGGGCGCTGGGCGCGGCTCTCGCGCATGCGCGCTAGGCGCGCGGGCATAGCAGAGGGGGGGAAGAGAGAGCGAGAAAGAGAGGGCGCCGGGGAGGGAGGGGGAGATGGGCCGAGAGAAATTCGGCCCATCGACCCCGGGGGAGGCAAAATAGACTTTTGCGGAGGGATTGATTTGGAAGGATTTGGATTCGGAATTGAACTCGACGATAGATCGGGGATTGAGATCCGAGATGGCACGGACACTAGACAACAAGCAAAGAAACAAATTTCGCAATTAGGGTTTTTAAGAGATAATTTTCCCGCTAGGCGCCACGACGGAACGGGCGCTACAGCTTCTCACCACCGGATCTTGGTCTCCTCACCGGCGCACTAGCGGATCTAAAAAATTGATTCGTTAGTGTCATAATATGTATAATGTTGACAACTAACTCCTGCGCATTCTTAAGGAAAAAAAATAACACCAAGCCCATCGGCGCTATGCGTGACTGGTCGCCACAAGCCAGGTAGAAGCATAAAGGCACCTCCTGTCTCATCTCCAAGCAGAAAGCCACCCACGTACTTCTAGTACTCTCCATAGAGAAGGATTATTGAGAGACAGGGCGAGAGAGAAGAAAATCCACTTGTTTCTCGTGCAAATCGAATGGAGACATCCAAGACAATTGTTATAGACCATATTGACCGGAATTGAAAAGACGGAAAACGGAATATCCTAGACAACGCCCCTAGGGAAGTCGTGACATTGAAGCGCTACTGCCACCCATCCAAAGAACTGGACTAGGTTTTCAACTAGAGAGTCTGTTTAGTTGGGCCACTAGAAATTTGGATTATGGCGGCGATCCAAATTTATATGGGCCTATAAAGGCCGTCATATCTGTATTATGATAAGAACCTTGGGCCGGCCGGCAAGGAAGAGCCTGAATTCGCCGGAGCTCCCGCCGCCTTCCAACCATGGACAAGTACTGAATTTTCAGTCTGAAGATGGGATTAGCAAGAGAAATAGATTCATCAAAACTAACGGCCTGATTGAGTGGCATGCACAAACGCATTCTAATGTTTCTTATCCCTCATTATTGGTTTGGATTCTTATCATAGACGCCCAAACAAAACAAATAGCAAAGAAAAAACAACATTTCATCTTTTGTCTTGGTTTTCCATGAACTGGAAAACTCATGATTCATTCTTTGGTCCATATTGCCACAAACTACAGAGGATTAGATGAAACAAAAAATGGGTTACAAAGGAGATGGACTAGATCAGCAACTTTTTCTTATAAATCAGCACTAGATCGATCACCACCGATTCATCCCAACTCCCACCCTCTAGCAATGGATCAATTAGACTAAACAAGCACTGGATCACCACTAGAGCAGCTAATGTATTTGGTTTCTGCTTAGTTCAATGCAGCTCTTTCATTCTCTGCTTACTTCACTCCACTTGTTCTCTCTGGAAAATTGCTCTTAATCCCTGAAGACAGAAGAAAAGAGGGAACGATTGGGGTTGTGCACACAAATATAAAACTTAGAACAGGTAAAAAAAACTCTGGCCAGATAAAAACCGTTATGTGATTCAGGTCCAAAAAAAAATGTTATGTGATCGAAGTGAATTCCAGCTGTGAAAACTGATATATAGTAATAGAAAAGCAGCAATATCTAGAATGCAAGCTTCATTTGTGTATATGGCCACACCCACACTAGTTATAAAAATTCTTTTTAACATTGTCATGTCCTCTGTTTAAAACCTGAAGAAGCATTGTTGTACTGCAGCTCTTATCATGGTATTTCCAGGAAGCTGGATGATGGATAAAACCATAAAATTGTCGGATAAAAACAGAAGATCTTATAGCCATTCTGTTGATGCTCCTCAACAATTTCATTTGAACAAGACAAATAAGAAGAGAAAGATGAAGTGCTTTTCCACAATTTCATCAGCCTGCGTAAAGACACCAGTGTAGCAAGCTATCATGCAACTATTTACACAATAAATACCACATTCTTAGCCATCAGCCTGTCTTTAAGTGCTTTGAGTGCAGGTTGCAGATCAGACTTCTCAAGCACATTTTTTTTAACCGAAAAGACTTTGAATTAACTTATAGACTCAGCTAAATCGCTGGTCACCAGGCTCTCTACACCTACAGGCGTGCCATCCCAGAAGAGATTGGCTTGCAGAGAGCTCTTACATCCCAGCACCACCAGTGCGTGCGCAATACATGATAGAGAAATCAGAAAAACTACTGCCAATCTCCCTTTTGAGTTCATAAATGGTACTTCCTCCATTTCATATTATATGACTTTCTAGCATTGTCTACGTTTATATATATGTTAATGAATCTAGACATATATGTGTGCCTTGATTTATTAACATCTATATAAATGTGAGAAATGCTAGAAAGTCTTATAACCTGAAACGGAGGTACGAGGTAGTACCACACATTGGTGATAGATTGAAGTATGAACCCTCCACGGACATCTTCAATAGCAGGGAATTTGTCTCGGCAATCACTCTCAAGCACATTGTTACTGCAAATGACAGTGAGAATACAAAACATTTCCCTTGAAGTACACAACAAATTATACGAGGGAGCTGCACCATAAGACAAGCACAAATAATTGAATGCAACATGCTAAAAGAGAAGAAAAAAAATCAACAATTTCATTCATGTGTGTGATGACATAGGAGAAGGTAAACAAATGAGAGAGAATAGATTACAGGCTGTATATCAGACATCTACACCTCAAACTTGGTAAAAACATCCATCACAGTGTTATAATTAATGTATGTGTTCAAACTAAACGTGATATGTTACACCAGATAGAGCATATTTGAGATCATGACTAAATCAGCATATCGAACTCGGTGAGCATTTTCAGAAAAAAAAAAAAAAGATGACATACATATCATGTCCACTCTCTCCAGTTGAATTTCTGGAGCCATGATTTAAAAAATTCAGTTAAAATTCAAAAAATGAAAGACATATGATGCTGCTGTCTAAGCCAGACATTTAATACAATGCTTAGCAATTAGCATACAGAACAGGAAGATGGTTGAACCATATTAAATCCTAATTGAAACAGTATTAATGGACAGGAGAAGAAAGAAAGGCCTGAAGCAATAGTAAAATCTCACCATGGATAGAGCTTGATGCAGAGAAGACAACCCCAGGTGGTTTAATTTGATCGATCAAGAGATACTTAATAGTAAGATTGTAGAAGAAGAATATAATTTGATAGATCAAGAGACTAATATATAACCAGATGATACATCTGAGTTGATCGATTATATAGCTAGTTAATACAGTTAAACGGTAGCCTCATCATCATCAGAATGCCCTTCATCTTCAGAAGTCTCCTCATCATCTTCAGAAGTCTCCTCCTCATCATCAGAACTCTCCTCATCGTCTTCATTGTCACTATCGTCTTCTTTTTCGTCGAATTCATCGTCCTCTTCGGACTCGTCTTCATCATCGTCGTCATCATCCTCCTCATCGTCCGTCATGAGCTCCTCTTTCCAGTGTACAGCAGTGAAGGTCGCAGCCTTGTCTTGGTCGACATCAACAAAGCCCTTCTCCTCAAGCTCGCTGCGGATCCATGCCTGGCGCCGGAGGATGCCTTGCTGAACCTTGTCGTGCGACCTGGCGGCGAAGCGGACGGCACGCATCGTCTTCTCGTACAGCTCCGGCGGCACGGCGGGGTTGTCCTTCAAGCTCCGGAAGTACTCCATGTTGGGATACGGCTTCGTCTCCTCGGCGAGGATCGCGTCGACGCTCTCCTGCGAGAGCCGGACCTTCCCTTCCGCCACCGGGGTGTCGCCCTCGCCGGCCGTCGCCGCCGCCTCCACCTCGTACACTACGGCCTTGACCATCCTCACCTTACGACGGGTCACCTTAGCATCATCGGCCGTCGCCATCGCCAAAATTTTCAGGGATTTCGCCGGGAGATTTTATTTGTCTCTCCTTTCGAGTGCGGATTTTTGGAACCCTAGGATAGGAGAGGAGAGGGAGGCATCTTGGGCTATTTGTACAGGCCGCTGGGAGCGGAGGAGTCCGAGCCGGATTGGATGTGTTCGGGCCTGAAAGGCCTCACCTCTCAGAACCCGTCCCGGAATGGAATCGAATCGATCCCCTGCTGGACACAACCCCCAATCAATTTTATTTTTTTTATTTCCTTCAAAAGAATAGGGTAATAAACGTCTAATTTAATATGGGGATATGAGTATGTATACTAGGTGATTTCCCGCACTTTGCTGTGAAAATTACTAAAAAATTTCAATATATTTTTTTATCGACAATTGAGCTAGTAGAAAAAATTAATGAAACATCAAGGTTTATCGGTACTTATCGTGAAACAAACAAATGATATATGCGCTTTAATGAGAAACACATATATTGATAAGTATATGTTAAATATTAGAGGTTTGTTAAAAATACCAGGGAAATGATGTGAGAGGTGTTGATTGGATATGCCTGCATGTTGATTTATAGAATCTAATAGATTGTAGATGATGTTGCATGCTTGTATGAGGTTAATTATGTAATTATTGCTAGTGGGTGATGATGTAACATGGTTGCATGTTGAGCTTTATACTTAGTGGGTTGTAACTTTATAGAAAGTATAAATCCCATTATTCCCTTGACTTATGGTTCTGTTCGGAGATGAGTATTCTTTTTTTTTCCTTAAGAAATACGATACAAAACACATAATCTCATAACGCGTGCGCACTCACACCTATAAACACGCACGTACACCTTATCTCTATAAGTATCTTAAAAAAAATGCACTGGCATATCTTCAGATTGACCAAGTCACAACGGACGCCTTATGAGTATTCTTAATGTAATATGGATATGATTTAATTCATGTGAGCAGTGGAATATGTGGATTAAGAGATCAAGTTTGGAATGAAATTTTTGAGAAAACTAGCTAAATATCCGTGCTTTGTCACGGATTAAAAATATTTATTATAATATTTTCTAAAACAAATAAAAATATTTATCATGAAATATATTACTTATCTTTTGTAGGGAACATTCGCCATGTTTGATTTTATATGTGGCAATCTATTTACATTCGACTATATTTTTACTACTGAATAGTTGAAGTGGTAATATGCAAAAATTATATTGGGGTGTGTGGGGTGGTAGATTCACTTCCACCAGCACTACCAACGTTTAAAGTAGAACATATCAACAATCAACTACTCCCTCCATGCCATCTCATAATTAGATTTCATTTTTTAGTTTTTGAATCCAACGTTTGACCGTCCATCTTATTTAAAAAATTTATAAAAAAAATTAAAAAAATTAGTCAAGCATAAAGCACTATTCATGTTTTATCATCTAATAACAATAAAAATATTAATCATTGAAAAATTTTAAATAAAACAAAGAGTCAAACGTTGTATCTAAAAATTGAAAAATTGGAGTCTTTGTGGGACGGAGGGAGTATCATGCATGATGAAGCAGAGAGCAATGCAAGAAAGCAAAATGAACTGATGAGTACTTCTTCCGTTCCAAAACAAAGTGTCATTTTGGATTCGAAATTTGTTCACAAATAAATGTCTCTTTAGAGTATTGTTTGAGTATTGTTTGTCATATCAATAACTCCTATTCAAACTAGCAATGCATGTCGCACAAATCAATAAATATGACTTAAAACCATTATGACAAGGAAAAAAACAAGAGAATTAAATCGCGTGCATTGATCAAACATGACAGTCAAATTTCTAAAATAAAAAAAGAACACAGCCTCAAATTTCCATGTCAAAAGGAGATTATGGATTTTCCCTCACATACTACCTCCGTCCCAAAATAAATACAGCCGTGGATATTCGTGCCCAACGTTTGACCGTCCGTCTTATTTGAAAAAATTATAAAAAAATTGAAAATATTTAGTCACACATAAAGTATTATTCATGTTTTATCATCTAATAGTAATAAAAATACTAATCATAAAAAAATTTTAAATAAGATGAACGGTCAAATGTTGAACGTGAATAGTGTAAAACTACACTTATTTTGGGACGGATGGAGTAGTATATACATCAGCTGCACGTGTCTTTTTAAATAAACGCAATGAATATTATCACACTCCTTGAAATCATAGAATTACAGGAATGAGACACTTTAACCTAACTGAAAGTACGTAGTAACTACAAAGTACTTTTCTGCATGAGAAACAAATTGGCTAAGATTTTCAAGCATCCAAAAAGATTTCATGTCATGTTTTTCAGTTCAAAAACTCTGCAAAGAGACGTTGGGTAGATAATATTTGCTTTTGGCATTCCAGTCCTCTAGGCACTTCATCGATATGTACTCCATGTTTGAGAGCATTATATTGTGGAAAGAAAATAAGAAATGGTCAGTCCAAATATCAAAAATAAGCTTTCATGAAGCCTTAAAGCGTGGTTTTAGGGAATTAATGTGTCGTTAATTAGGAAGGTCTCCTACGCAATTCTCGGTTAGCCGAGATCACCAACCAACAAAATAGACAAATGGGCAATCCTTTTCTTTCCTTGTGGTTTGAAACCATGAAGCTATGTACTTCTGTTCTTATTTGTGTTCTACACAATATGATTAAATTTATCTTTTTAATGTGTCCACATCTTGCATATCTGCATTCCGAAAACAGAACCTGACCATGAGTACGGAGGCAAAGGGGAGGAACTGGAATAGTTAAAACAATGTTGTTTGTTTCCTTTATTTTACAGGACAACCAATTTTTTTTCCTAAAGTACTTTATTTTACCATTTCTCTGAGTAGGCAAAATGATAGCTCAAGTTGAATGTGCCATCCCTATTTCCAAACTTTACAAGTGACAAGGAGTCCATCAGAGATTGCTCAGGCTACTTCAACAGAAGACACGTACGAAGTTAAAATCGATCGGCAATAGAAATATATGAGCCATATTTAATGATCTGACGAAGGATCAACAAACTATCAGGTCGGTTACTTCCATATCGTTGCATGCATGTGTTTTGTCCAAGTCCCTCTGTATGAAACATCATAGCCTAATTTGCAGAGGTTGAGAAGTTGTGAGCAACATGCATGACACATCCATCTCAATTTCTTGATGGTGCAAAGTACGAAATTGGTACTGAGTTGCATGGCGAAAGGGCTAAAAGTTGCACCCAGCAGTCATGACGAGTTATATCCCAAACCGTTCGTGTTTTCCACATTTCCCATACTGCTATAATTGCTCGAGACATGATGTTCTAATTTAATTTCAAGCTTTCAGTAAACAGATATATCTCTACTATATACTATATTATATATTATAAAAATTGAAGATGTTTTCGCGCTCTGTCATCCGTATTTGAGTCGGTCATAAAAATTGAAGATGTTTCCGTGATTCGTTATCTGTGTTTGAGTCGGTTTTAATTTTATGTTTTGGTTTAATCTGTATCTCTTCTCTACTATTATAAAAATTAAAAATATTTTTGCCGGTATTTTGGTACGTAATCCGTATATGAGTCGGTTTTTCAGTTCGCTTGCTTTTAAAAATACATATCCGTGTTTGAGTCAGTTTTTACTTTTTAAGATCCTTTACTTTTGGTAACATAGAAGGAATCATATAAGAAATATGTTTAAAAAAAACTCACATGCTAACTTTAAACGATCGGACTTCTAACTGCAGCTCATGATTTTCTAAAAATATATATATCCAATCAAACTCTCACATTAACTAAACCATATAATAATAATAAACTTAAAATATATTTTACCTGTTGCAACGCACTGACATTTTTCTTAGTAAATGGTAATGTGTGAGATCAACACGATTTAATTTTTCCTGGTTTTCGCTTGGACAGTCGGTGGTTCAGAGAAGTTTTAGTTCTGTTTAATAACACCGATATCTTTCAATTTATGGGAGTAGCCTTTATCTTTCCATGCCAGTTTGTTAATTACTCTCTCCGTTTCAGGTTACAAGACGTTCTGACTTTAGCCAAAGTCAAACTGTTTTAAGTTTGATCAAGTTTATAGAAAAAAATATTAACATTTTTAAACCAAGTCAAATTTATTATGAGAATATATTCAACAATTGATGTGTTGAAATTAATTTAGTACAGTATTATATAATACTATATTTATATATAAATTTAGTCAAACTTAAAACGGTTTGATTTGACTAAAGTTAAAACGTCTTATAACCTCGTAACTAAAACGAAGGGAGTATTATAAACAACAAGTCGTCATGTTTAATTCCACTTTCTACTTCGTACGACAGAAAATGCCAAATAAACTAAACACTTCCAAGTGAAATATCTTGCCTCCGCACTGTTCACGCGCGTTCCCTTCTAGTGAGGGTAATGAGCAATCAGCCAACGAAGTACTTATGCAGCACATTGACGGTGTAATTTGGGGCTGTGTTCCTTTTTTTTTTTCTGTCGTTCTTGGGGGCTTAGGTTACTGTTGCTAATGACAATAGGTATACTACGGGGCATTTAATTAACCTTTTTTACACTTTTAAGATATAACAATTAAAGATTTGTCACTCATAGTCTATGACACGTGGACTCGCGTATGTTTATAACACGTGGATCCACTGCAAATCCTTAATTATCACTTATAAGAGTAACAAATAGTTAAATATCTCTTATACTACGGTTTGTAGGATTTTACCTAGTAGCCTTCAACTCAGGAATTTTGCTAATCAGGATACAAAAGTTTTCTCAAATGGACAGCTGGGCATGGTAAGATACAGAGATGGCAACGGGTGCATATCCATCGGGTCCCCTTGCCCCATACCCACATCCGCGATGACTAAATATTCCCACTCAAAAGTTTTATCTAATCGAAGTTTGAGCAGCTTTTAACAGCAATGTACAGAGTTTTTCCTAGTCAAGTAATTGCGATATATTACCGACAAGAAGCTACTTCCTCCGTTTCACAAACTTTCTAGCATTGCCCGATGTTAATGAATCTAGGCATATATACGTGTATGGGCAATGCTAAAAAGTCTAACAATATGAAACGGAGGGAGTACCTACTTTCTTGCACATGCTGGAGTTGATATATCTTTGTTTAGGAAAGTCATTTGCATGGTTGTTGAGGCGTCGCTATAGCGTCGCCATGGCGTCGCTAAGGAGTAATGGCGTTCGGCGACCTCTAGGGCGTCCTGCCGCCATAGGCTTCTCCGCATTACAGGCATGAACTGAAGGAGAGGGTAAGAAGAGAGGGGAAAAGTACACTGTCTTGCTGCTGGTCCTCCCTGGCTGCATCCTCTCCCCTTGTGCCGATGGGGAGTAGAAGGACTGCTGCTGTTGTGCCATATGAGAGAGAAAAGGTGGAGAGGAGGCTGCTGGCTGCTGGCTGCAAGAAGGGAGAGAGGATAGGAGGATGGTCTGCTTGCTACATCGAGGAGAGAGAGAGAAAGGTGGATGAGAGGAGCTTGTTGCAGTGCTGCACACGATGGGGGGAGAGAGATCTGGATGGAGGTGAAGTGGCGGCTGCTGGGTAGGATTAAATTGCTGCCTGCTAGGTCAAGAGAGGAAAGTAGTGGGCATAGGGTAGGTAAGTGTTTGAATGGGCCACTATTGGGCTGGGCTGTGATGAATAGGGTACTCTATTAGTGTATTTACAGCTCATATTTCTTTTTTTTCTATCTTTTCACTACACGTAAGGCGTCGCCACCCATACGCCTTATCGCTATGGCGGTAAGGCGGTGGTGGGTCGCCATACCGCCTTAGTAACCTTGGTCATATGTCAAAATCTCCTCATGTGCAGGCCTTCACAAATATGCTTTGGAGTGAACTTTTATATTATATCTGTCATCACAAAAAAATAGTTTTTTTAATGAGAGAGTGTATTCTCTGTTCTGAATTTTTTGATGTCCAAATCTATATTATCACAAACAATGAGAAATTTAGTTGTGTATGTTGTTATGTAAGTTTACAAGTCTTTTGTTTGTTATAAATGGAACTGTTTACAGGCCCACTAAAGCATGTCTTTTGTAACAGTATACAGGGCCACTTAAGTTTGAGATTCCAAAGATTTGTATGAACCAGGGTGTTCAAATTGATCAGTGGACTGAGGCCCTCAAGAACATTTATTGTTCAATGGCGGATCAGTGCAAGCGATTGTCTGAGCAACTAAAGTTGAATGCCCATCAAAAAGAGTTGAACTCTTCCCGGAAGAACTTGCAAAAGCTCAATTCCAGTGCTGCAACGACTCAGATGATGATTCGCACGGCCGATGGGAATATTTTTGTCACTCCTAGTGCACTTAAGAAGTTTCTCTGTCATGAAGGTGTCTTCGAAAGTGAAGAACTTAAGTAGTAATTTGCTGGGTCAATAAGATAAAGCTGAACTCTTCCCAACTTTCATGAGAACTTTGTTAAGTCTCTCAATTTTCATTTTAACTTTCATGAGATTTTCATTTTTGTCATGGAACTTCTCAGCTGGGATTTCAACTTTCATGAGAACTTGATGTGGAGTCTATGCCAATTTTCGTTTATAACTAAATTTTCAATTTTTGTTAAGTCTATGTCAATTTTCATTTATAACTAATTTTTCAATTTGCATGAGTATTGATGTGGAGTTGCGGCGTCCACGCTTGATGGCAACCAATGCGTGTCCACTCTTGAGATGGCAACAAATGCAAAATAGAATACATTTCCTTTTAAATTTGCCAACGACGAATGCCATATGATGTAAAACACCACAAATATCATGCTGCTGCTGCACCAGCGGCACATTTACATCTCGACTGAAGACTGATAGAAACAAATTATTTTTCTTTCCCCTCCCCTCCGCAAACTAGTATAAAGTAAAGATTCACCCGTGCCTTCAAAATCTCTTCATTGATAAAAACTACAGGAACACCATATTTCACAATATTCGAGAGGGTGTTGTCAAGCACTCTCCTATCCTTCACCTGATAAGGTGGGCAAGATATCTGCAATAAAAAAAAAACCTTGCTATAAATTAAAATTATAGAACTCCCATCTTCAAAATACTATCTTATCTAATTGCAAAATTGGTTTATGATAAAAAAAATGTAATGCTGCAATTATACATTGTAAGCTCCAGGTTGCAACCTGCAGAGTGGCCACAAGTCGACAAGCACATTTGTGCAACCTGCAAGATGACCACAAAATCGACGAGCACATTTGCATGACACTGCTCTAAATATGGTGGTGCAAATTTCACTACCAAACTTACAAAGGGGGTTCACCTCCTAAGTATAACAAAACATCAATTAACATCTTCCTTAAAGGGAGGCGCTTCCTAAGTATATCAAAACATCAATTAGTATCTTCCTCATTATTGGCATGGAAGAAACGAAGGCAAAACTCACAAATTGTTTAGAGTTTATGCTCAGTTATTAACACCAACAATGACCAACGTGTAAAAAGAACTTCACGCAGGTCTTTTGGAGTAGTTTTCCAGCCACTCGAAGCTGACACACTTTGGTCTTTTGAGCGGCAGGCCAAGAGCACGCTCCCAAATCAGCTGTATCACTAATAACGTGTCAGCACTTGTTGGTTGAAGAAGCAAAGATAGAGGCAAAGCATGGAAGGGAAGAGATATACCTGAGATCCTACTCCAATGGTCCTCAAAACTCCGAAGAATAGTGAAATACATACAAATAGAGGTAGACAGGCTTTACTTAAGTACTCGTTCTGAAATAGATTTTCTATTCGACTATAAGTTCAAGATTAAATTAATTACTACATTATATAACCAAAACAGATAAACAACTGAGATCTTCAGATAACTCGAAAAGTTCAGCAGGACTCCACTGTGAGCATCAACATTACGACACGATCTTTGGACATGCAAATACCGACGATATGTTCTTATAATCTTATATCTTAATCAACAAGATGGCAGTAAAATTACAGCGAAGATGAATTGAAGTAGTATTATACCTTGCTAGGCTCAGCGACATCGGAGGCACAACTTCATACAACTTGAAGATCTGAAAGAGGATAGGTTGGTATAAATCACAAGGAGAGTTGGACTGAAGTCATGCAATTGGATGGACATTTTAGACTAACCAGTTGGAAAAGTGGATCCTCAGGCAAGTAATTCAGTGTAAACTCCCTCTGACAAGTATATCGTGGAACAATCTTACACATAACTCCATGACCAAAGCCAGGAACAATCTACAAATAAATCCGTCCTGATATTAGTATATTTGAATTTTAATTCGAGTTCAACAAAAAAAAAGTAAAAGTGATACTATATTTGAATTTTAATTCAAGATTCAAACAAAAAGTCTGTGTTGAAGATCATGAGAGAGAGAGAGCGTGCGTATGTATAATGAGCTGAAGAGAACAAATCCAGCATAGCACAAATGCACAATCAACTTGAGTTCACTGCTTAGCAATGAACTTTCAGAAAGTTGGTGTTTTCAGTTAAAACACAATCATTTGCACCTCCTCTTCAAATAGATATACTGAGATACCTTTCCACTGTTTAGTGTTTTCCACACACTCTTTGAGCAGATCAGTTCTAATGTCACTACCAATCTGACCAGTTATAGGTTTGATCCACAACAGCACTTCCTGCATTGCATGTTGACTATGGTCAGTTCATACTTCATAGTTCACACAAATATCGATTTAAAAACAAGAAATACATACGCTCCTTTAAAAGAAGATCTGCAGCATATGTTCGAGTCAATAGCACAGTGAGTCCTTGTTTACCAGGATGTGAATGCATACCTGATTAGACATGCCATGCAATGGTCCGGCGAAACCGTTGAGCGCAGCTACCAAAGAAAGATAAGGACCTCCCAGAGCACTTCCAACCTGTAATTAATTAATATCATCAGTGCATATTGAAGAGGCCAGTGCCCAAAAATGAGTCATGAGAGATGCAATGGCCAACAAAAGAAAAATAAAAGATCATAAGTGACAACACAAGGGCTTGAAACAACCTTGTACGATAGTGCAAAAATCCTGAAGCTAATGGATTGCTGCAAGGTTTTCCATGGTAGATTATGAGGCTACCTTATACTATCACCACAACCACTTCTACCTCGAACATAGAGATTCAACTCTCAGGATCACCATACAACCAAATTACATTAACTTTTTCCAATGCTTTACCACAAGGCCACACTAATACACACGACATACAATAGATAGATAGTCTCAATATCGTAGCTTTGATGCTATTAGATAAAATTTAGTCACTACTATGAATTTCGGAAGGCTAACAACTCCATGAGTAGTCAGCAAATCCTTCACAACAGGTCGACAACGGTTGAACTAAATAAGAGCTCACCTAAAACTATTCCGCTTAGTTATGGTCCAAGTTCATAATCCTAGTTGAACTAATTGGTTTATCCATGCATACTAATATATCTCTGATACACAGTAACCACAATGAAGAAAATCAAAGGCTTGAAATGGCATCAAGTGCAATAGTGCATGCCAAAACTGTAGCATATGAAAAGGCACAAGGATGATGCAACAGCCAGCAGTGATCGTTTGCAGGTTTAGATCAACTGCAGTAACACTAACAAGAAAATCAAAACTGAAACCAAAGAAATAATAAATACGAGATGCACTATGAGCACTGACATTTCCGCATTCATGATCACAGGAACAAACCAGGTGGGGGTAAAATCAAACCAAGTGCTTTAGAAACAAATGTAGAGATTAAAATAAGGATGAGATAAATTACATGTGGATTGTCACATATAGTCGCATTTTGGTATCATCAAATGCATTGAGGTGTGAAAAAATCGCTGCATAGTCCAGTGCATTATCAACTGCTATAGTTTTCTCATCCTGGAAGATTCTTTAGAGAGCAACATAATAGGATTATTGCTATTGCAGTTAAAAACTTTACAGATTGCATGGTTATTAAAGATGGTAATGTATTGGTAAGAACCTCCGTTAAACATATGAAGCCACTGGTATAAGGTGAGCTATAAAATTTAAGCAATCTTCATTGACTGGCTCCCAAAACCTATTAAAATAGCAATAGAACAGTAAATGACATTGAAAAATCTATTGCACAATTAATGCAATTCTGGAGGCAGCATAATACCCATGCATACTTCGATTTGGCATTCCTTTGTCGTAAGCCTTTTTAAACTCTCAACCTGAAAACAAGGGTTAAAATAGAAAAGCTAAATAAATTAATTGTGGAGAGCCTATAAAGAATTACAAACAATAGAGAAAGAGGCTTTGTTAATGTATTTTTTTTTAAAAAATAGTGTTAATTCCTGTTGGCATACACCATCTCTAAAATAAATACACCTTCAAATAAGTGGCAACAGAACATGCTTTTTATTTCAGATGAGTGATATGCTACAAATTAAGAAACAAGAAAAGAATAACGGTTTACCTGAAGTTCCATCAATCCTGTGGTAAACTGTCATTGGATGGGTAATTACAGGAAGAGCATTGATTGTCTCATACACATGACCTGCATCCATATTTTGTCAATTGAATGTGAGCTAAGCAGACAAGTGTGTACCCTAAAGCATGTTTAAAAAAGTCCAAATTTGTAATGCAGAACTTCCTACCACATATTTTCCGAAGATTGAATACACAGCAAACTCAAATAGAATTTGTAAGCTCTATCATTGTCAAAAGCAGGATTAAGAAAAAAAAAGTTGCTCTATTTGCAGAGGACATAAACAGTCAGAACAGAGAACATATGGAACTAGCCCAAAAGAAATGCTCTACAGCTGCCTTTCGAAATTCAAGTACACGTAAGAACATAAGCATAAGTTTACAATAATTCGTATTTTTAGTCAATTTGAAAAGTTAACCTTAAAGCTAACATATTAGTATCAAAAATTCAAAATGTTGTATCTTAATTTTGAGCATGACAGTGCATATAACAACAATTTTATAAAAGGGAAAAGCATACTGAGGAGCTGCTTCTCTAGCATCATCACACGGACTTTAGGCCTTTCAGCTCTCTTCTTTTGGATGACTTTCAGTGAAGAACGGCGGTTTACCTTGAGTATGGCTTGGTAGTGTGGTGCCTCTTTTTGATATCTTTAGCATAGATATCCTGAATACAGAAAATGGGGAAAATATGTAAACATGACAATTAATATAATTGGATGCCATACACAACATGACTAACTGCACATATAAAATAAATTGGGGATAAGACTACCGGTATTGTACAATCTTTATATGTGCATGCAAACAAAGGCAATGCGCTTATTTGAAGAAATCACAATGATGTTTGAACAGTAAAAAATCACACTCCTTGAGATGCAACAAACGTTTAATGGTCGAAGGAACTGTTAACATTTGAAACACCATTCAACTTTACAAAGTTTAAGCAAGTTCATCTCAGCTCAGACCAGCAAATTTAAGTAAAAACCAGTGAAAAGGAAAGCTCATCCTGTTAGTGAGCATATAGACATTAAAAGTAACAAACTGCCCGCCTAAATCCTAACACAATACCTTCTTGTGTTGCTTTCCGTACATGGCTGTCCAGGAAGAAGAGCCTTCGAGGGGTGAAGGCACGGTGGTGCAGTCAAGCCATCGTCACCGTCCAACAAAAATCAGTGGCTCACATTCGTGCGTGTGCACACAGAGTAGTGGGCCAGTCCATCCGAGCACATGAGCTTGGCATAAATAATAAGCTAAAAGCATAAAGTTGAACCAAAAGCTGCATGTTTCACCCAACGGTTGATGGTAATCAAAATATTTAGCTAAACGCATAAATTTAGTGACTACAATGTTACTAATGCCCTGTTCAAATCCCAACCCAAAATTTTTCATCTTGTCACATCAAACATTTAACACCTGTATTAAGTATTAAATATAGGCTAAAAAATAACTAATTGTACAGATTGCGACTAATTTGCGAGACAAATCTTTTAAGCATAATTGCTCTGTGATTTGACAATGCTGTGCTACAGTAAATATTTGCTAATGACGGATTAATTAGGCTTAATAAATTCGTCTCGTGGTTTACTGACGGATTCTATAATCAGATTTTTATTAGTGCCTGAAACTCTATACGGCATCATATATATTACCTAATGTGACAAGCAAAAACTCTATACGGCATCATATATCATCCCTGGATCTAAACACCCCCTGAGATTTTTTTTTTTTTACTCTGGTTCAACTTTACAGGGGTCAAATGCCAATGAGCTTGGCACCGAACACATGTTCTAGCTAGCTATAGCAATGCTTTTGTTATTGTTAATCATATGCTCTAGTTCTTTTGCTTTGTGATGTGATTTGGCACTCTACTGTGTAATGAAACATGTTATTAAAACTCATGAGTTGCCTTGCATTTTATTTTAATTTGGTGCGATTCTACGTTTTTTTTTTCAGGTGAACTAGCAGTTTAACACTAATCAGTTAGAGGCTTTTTTGTTGACATGATTAGAGGCTTTTAGGTAAACTAGCAGTTTAGCGCTAATCAGTTGAATATACATAAGCTGATATTTCCTGGGCCAGGCCTTCTTCTGTTCGCTCAGTGTATACACGCATGAATATGAGCCATTGATTTTTGCTGGACGGTGATGATGGCTCGACTGCACCACCGTGCCTTCACCCCTCGAAGGCAGAGGATCCGAATCCAAGGAAGAAAGGCTTTAAGGTGGCTTGCCTGCATTTGAACTTGCAAAAATGAAGACCTGCAGGATATATATGACAGTACTCGTTACAAAAAGGCTTCTAAGTTGAAAATATGTTGACAAGAAATGCATTAGTAACAATATGACATCAGCACGGATCATGATTCATGATGAGCGCATGCCTGAAAGGTAGATGAGGGTCAACATCAGAACACCAAAACCTTGATGCTCCAGATCAAATACCAAATGATTGAATTAGTCCTAGACCCAACTATTCTGCCTTACACAGGGACCTAAATATTTCCCATCGGCCATCAGGCTCTTCCTCAGATGCCGTCAGTCATACTCGCACCACCTCAGCGACAAGCTCCGGCAGTAGCCGGACCACCTGTCATCCTCCTCCTCACTCCTTCCACCGCCCACCTTGGCTTGTCCGCCGGAGTCGGTGGGGGCAGCCATCGAAGTCCTCAGCACGTCGATCGAGCTCCGTCGCGGAGGACAGGGAGAAGCTCCGCCGCACTGGAGGCTCCCATCGGATGGCCTATTCAGCTAAAGAAAAAACCAAATTTTGAATTTTCAATCTTAATTTTAACATTAATTTTGAGATAATTTCAACGTAGTTTTTTTTCAGCATTGGCTTTTAAGTCACCGAGAACACATATATAAAAATTTTA
The DNA here is from genome assembly GCF_034140825.1 of Oryza sativa Japonica Group. Lineage (NCBI taxonomy): Eukaryota > Viridiplantae > Streptophyta > Magnoliopsida > Poales > Poaceae > Oryza > Oryza sativa. The sequence continues at coordinate 26,332,476 of NC_089045.1, forward strand.
CATGCAAATTTATTTTTATTCTCTAATAAGCCGTTTTGGCTTATTAAAAGAAAAGCCAAACGATGGGGCCCGGAGGAGGCATTGGCCAAAGAAGCAAGGATGGGAGGAGGAGCCGGTTCCGAGGACAACGGACAAGAGGAGGCGGTGCACCCATTTCTGCATGTCACCTAAATAATTAAGAAAAGTTTTCAAAAATATTTGTAAGATCGGTTAATATGTAATATATTATCTCACAAACATATAAGTTCAAATTCGACTTTCTACAAGTTGTAACAAAAATAACAAATTAAACTCTAACTAGTATACGTATTCACAGTTGAATTTGTTATTTTTTACAACTTGTAGAAGTCGAATTTGAACTTATATGTTTGTGAGATGATATATTACATATTAACATATCATGGCAATATTGTTTAAAAAATATTTCATAATCATTTAGATAAATGTAAAAAAAGGTGTTTAACACAGTTTGCCGAGGCGGTGCGTCGAATTTCGTCGCTCGCGCTGTCTGCCTCGAGCCACTCGCCAATATAATCAGCAACGATTTTGCTATATATTTGTCGACAAATTTTTCTCCAAAAATTTGATAGATGTAATTACAGTACAATCGTAGTGTAATTACACTGTAACTTCATGTAATTACACTGTAACTATAGTATAACTTGTATGTAACTTTCAAAAATCTCTCCGTAACATGTTATTTCGGTAAAATGGAGGTCGTGGGAACAAATTCTTTCACATATGTGTGTGCTATGATTTGTTTTCTTCCTCACCAAAACAAATCTTGTAATAGATCTAACGATTCAAAATTATGTGAAACTTATATATAAGTTACAGTGTAGTTACATGCAAGTTACAGTGTAATTACATATAAGTTACAGTGTAATTACACTACGATTATACTATAATTACATCTATCAAATTTTTGGGGAAAAATTTATCGAGAAATATACAGGTAATCCCAATGGGCAATACCCGCCTCCGCCCGCTGCTTTTTCGTACGTGGGCCTTCCGCTCGGAGCCCACGAGTCAGCTGGAGATAGACGGCAGAGTGGCCCCGTTCCAGTGCATAGAGAAACAGCACCACGAAGCTTCCTGGTTGGTTCGCTTGGCAAAAGAAAAAAAAAACTCTATTTCTCCTCTATCTCTATCTATCTATCTATCTATCCGCTACTTTAAAAAATTGAAAACGTTTCCATCGTCGTAATAACGAAAAAGGGCGAAACAAATTAAAAAAAATGTCCGATTCAATCTGCTTCCGTTGTCCGTGAAAATGGAAAGAAAGGGAAAACAACAAAAACAAAAATGAAAAAGGAAAGTCTGATTAATTTTACTTCCGTCGTCCACACTTCATCCATCGTTCGCCCGTGTCTATCCGCAGCGAGAAGAATCAATAGAAGAAGGAAACCAAAAAAAAAAAAAAATTCCTAAATTGGAGGAGGGGATAAACTACATTGAAATTTCATGAAATCCCCAATTAAGAAAACCCTAACTCGGTGAAACCCTAGATTCCCAAAATCTGCAAATCAATTTAACCTCGTTCAATCCGGGTTACTCACCGTTTTGTTGGAACCCTAAGCCACCGGGAAACCCCACCGTAGTGCGGGTTTTCACCATGAAATGGCATCGCCGCCGTCGCCGTGCGGGCCTCATCTTTGCGCACGCGTGCCTCGGCGTCGCACTGGCCTCCTCATCCTCATGGATGCGCCGGCTTCACCGTGCGCGTGCCGTCTTGGACCCACCACTGTCACCGCCGCGCCGGGACCGGAAGGCTCCGCTTGGCGCTGCCCTAAGTAGCCCCCCCCCCCCCCCGGTCTGCCCCTCGGCGAGGAGCGACTGAATCGCCCCACCACTTCTCTGTAAATTGCTAAAACTTTTTTTTGACAGCACGAGGGCAATGAAACATCCAGTTACTCCCTCCATCCCATAATATAGCAACATAATACCGGGACATCTCACAGTACAACGAATCTACGCACTGTGAGATGTCCCATCCGATACGACATGTCAGTCTCACTCCTCTCTTCTTCCCTCTCCCTTCTCTCTCTTCTTCCCTTTCCCCTCTCAATCTCTCTCTTTCCCGGGCAGAGGACGGCGTGGGTGGGCGGTGGAGCAGGCGAGCTCCGGCAGCGGCGGCGGGCGTTGTCGGCGCCGCCCCCCGACCGGAGCGCCGCCGCTCCGCGTGAAGGCGAGCAGCGCGGCGGCGCCCTGGAAGACGCCATCGACGCCGCCATCCATGTCGCCGCCGCCGACCACCCGGACGCCCTCCGCGCGCGCCGGGACGGCATTGCCAAGCTCCTCTACACCGCGCTCGTCGTCCTCCCGCCGCTGCTTCACAAGCCGCCTACGTCGCGCTCTCCCCTCCCGACGCCGTGCTCCGCCTCCTCGCCTCCCTCCCCTGTGCCCCCAATTTCTTCATGCTCAACACACGCTCTGTGCCCTAGCATCCTCCCCCGGCCCGGCCTCCGCCCTCGGCTTCTTCTCCCTCCTCCGCCGCGACAGCGGCAACAGCAGCGGCGGCGGCGGCGGCTCGTACTCGCCTCACTCCCTCCCGGGCACGCGCGTATGGGAAAGGGAAAGAATAACGAAGGAGCCGAGCTCCCTCCTCTCCCGCCGGCGAGCTGGAAGGGCGGCGGACGGCTAGGCAAGCTCCCTGGCCTACCGGCGAGCGCGCGTGCGTCGCTCCCTCCTCTCCCGCCGGCGCCGCTCCTGTGCGTCAGCCATCCGTGTGCGGTTCGTGCGAGGCGCCGCTCCGGGTGTGCAGGCTTCCGCGCGCCTCCTTCCTCGCTCGCCGTCGCCCTCCCTTCGACTGGTAAGTGATTCGCTCTGCTCCCTGTGCGTGCGTAGCTTCGAGTTAGAGATGGCGAATTTGAGTTAACTCCGGAGCTCTTGAACTTCTGAAATTGTTTCGGATTCTGTGTGCCTTGTTCTTAATCGAGTGTGGTTTCAATGTGCGCGTGTGTTTCTGGAAGTTCAGTGGATTGGAGGAAGGGAATTGGTTTGAACTTTGAACTAACTTGGAGTTCCTCGGTTGGATTTGAGCATCTGTGATGAAGCAGTGGAGAATCGCCTCATGAATTGCTTGTCTGTGTTTGCATTGCGGTGATTTGAACCTTGCTGGTTGCTGCTGTGATTTCAGTTTGGTCGCAACATAACCCAGTGAAGCAGTTCTGGTGCTGCTGTTTGAATCCTCTAGCTTTGGATTGTGGTTAACTCTTCCATTCTGTCGCATTTGGCCATCTGAATTGCCTGTTCTGTTTGCGTTTCTGCATTGCAGTATGTGAATCTCGTTGCTGTGAACTCAACTTGGTTTGAAGCGATCGATCGTGGTCACAACTTAATCCATCTGTTGTGCAAGAGAGATGGCCGCCGCTGCTCCACGCGCCGCCGCGCGCCATCGCCCGCCGCCGGCCATGCGCTGTCCGTCGCCGCGCCGCCCACCGCCGCCGCGCCACCCACCGTGCTGGATGCCGCCCGGCGAGAGGAGGGAGCAGAGAGATGGGGAGAGCCGGAGAGAGGAGGAAGAAGAGGATTGGATTTGGTCATTTGGGAATGACATGTGGGGCCCACGTGGGTCCCACCATATTTATTTTTTTTAGCTGACATGTGGGACCCACCATTTTAAAATTATTTTTTCTGTGGCTGACATGTGGACCCACGATTTTTATTATTTTTTTGAGATATAATTGCCACGTCAGCACCACATCAATGCCACGTGGGACGGACAACTAGTCAAACAAGCCACATAGGCGCCACAGCCAAAACCACCTTCAAAACCGCCGAGGGATCTTGTTTGCCGGTTTTCGAAAATCGGGGGATGGGTCGTACCCGGTTTTGCGGTCGAGGGACGAAAATCGGACTGGGCGACAAATAGAGGGACCAAAAGTGAACTTATTCCTATACGAGACGAGCTCGATCGTGGTGAGGCCGGCTCGGACTCGTTCGCCCTCATCGTCTGGTATAAAATGCGAGAGAAAATCCTCAAATTCCCCACATCGGGTCGGCGGCTTAGGGTTCCATCCAAATATCCCCATCGAAAGCCTCTCCCGGCGAAACAAAATCCTCAAATTCCCCCGTAAGCTGCATTAGGCGGCGGCGGCGGATGGCCGACAAAGATGAGGCAGCGGCGGCGGCTGTTGACGGTGGCGATGGGGATGGGGATGGTTAGGGCACCCGTCGGAAGGTGCCGATGGCGGTGGCCCTAGTGCACCATGTGAAGGCGGCGGAGACGATCCTAGAGGGGCATCCTCCGGTGCCACAAGGCAAGATCCGTCTCTCCCAGGAGACGATCGACGCGATCCTCGCCAGGAAGACGGAGCCTTACCCCAGCGATTCCCTTCGCTACTACCGGAGCTTGAAAGACAACCCGGCGTTCCCGCCGGAGTTCTCCGACGACCTCATGCGCACCATCCTCAGCTGCGCCCGGGAGCACGACAGGTTGCAGAGGCGGATCCTCGGGCGCCAGGCGTGGATCCGCAACGAGTTGGAGGAGAAGGGCTATGTCGATGTCGATGAGGATAAGGCCGCCAACTTCACTGCTGTTAACTGGAAGGAGGAGCTCATGACTGACGACGAGGAATCCGGCCAAGAGGATTTTGATGTTGACAGTGACACTGAAGATGATGATGATGAGGAGGAGGAGATTTCTGATGAAGAAGATATCAACGAAGACGATGACAATCCTTCTGACGATGAGGAGGAGGCTGCCAAATAATTAACTATGTATTAGCTAGCTTATGTAAATGATCAGCAAAACCAGGAATCTAATGATGTTTCAGTGGGCTGATAATTATATAGTTTAACAAAAGGGACAGGGCAGTATGATCTATCAGCAATTTTTTTTTAAGATGACAAAAAAGAGTACTTAGTAGGTTGCTAAAACCTTTTGATTTATGTGTTTACATGTTATTGTGATATTCACATGCCTAACTAGAAGACTGGGACTTGGTAATCCATATGGTCAGTAGTTCATATCTTACAGGGCACATCTATTAAATTACCTTCTGCTGGTCTAAAACTGCATCAAAGTATGTTGCAGAGAAGGTTCATACTGCTTTGAAATATAAAATGCCATCTATTTTTTATATTGCTTACAGACGTGTAACTTCGTGTTTAAATGTCCCCTCTGCACCAAGCTCTGTCCAGGGGTGAGATTTCACCGGTGCTCTAGGCCTTCTTCTCTTGTTGTTTTTATCCATTAGTACTGTTTTAATTATACAATATGGTTCAACCATCTTACTTTTCAGTATGCTAAGCGCAGTCTTGAATTTGTGGCTTAGAAATCTCACAGCAGCATGTCTTTCATTCTTTGCATTTGAACTGGATTATAGTTTATGAATCATGGCCGCAAAAATTCAGCTGGAGAGAGTGGACAGGATATGCATTTCTTTATTCTTTTTTTTTTCAAAATGCTCACCAAGTTCAATATGCTGATTTAGACATTATCTGAAATACGTTCTATCTGGTGAAATATAGCAGGTTTAGTTTGAACACAAACATATTAATTATAACACTGTAATGGATTTTTTTACTAAGTTTGTGGTGTCAGATACTCAGATGTGTAGCCTGTAATCTGTTCTGTTCTGTTTCTCATTTGTTTACTTGTCTCCTTCTGTAACTATAACACACATGAGTGAAATTGCTGATTTTTCCTTCTATTTTAGCATGTTGCATCCAAGTATTTGTGGATGTGCCGCTAACTCAATGGAAATGTTGACCCCATGTGTTTTCATCTTGCTTGAATGTGCAACCAACACATTTGGTATTTGCTTTTCTATTTTGATGCTTTTCCAAATCTTTTTTTAAATATATTCTAGCATCGACCTTATAGAGTTCAAGAAAGGATGATGAAGTTATACAACAGAAGATTAAATTGCATGGGTCTGCAAGATTAACGACCTACAAAGGTAAACAAGAACTAAAATAAGTACGGCTATGTAAACAAGACTAATTTTAGGACTTCATAAACGACGCGAGTATAGAAATACGAGTTACAAAGTTGAGACTCAAGAGTGGACTCAGATTATTTTTCTTCTGCCCCCAAACAGGGTTTTGCTTCTAAAATAAAACATGGGAGCCAAGGCTAGTAACGTACCAATTTATGAAAATCTTTGATGTCATGAATCTATACATAATTCTATATACAAAACCAAACAGTACAAAGTACATAAATCTCATAATAAACGAATAATGCTCTCCACATGAAGGTTGTGATCGACACTAACGTGATTTTGTTTTTGATCCAATATGGACATGCTGGAATGTACAATCCAACAAGGCGGCAGCATTGAGATTCAGGAGGGCAAAATTCAGATGGCATAATCAAGACATGCTAAAAGAACTAAATTCATTATCAAGTATTACATTTCATACCATTTATTATCTCCATTTAACTGCGTCTTTGCCTCTCAGCCTACACGAAGTTGCCATGTGTAGACATCCAGATCATCTCCATGATCTTGCCGGTGTTGTCCTTGGAGCCCGGCCACCCATACTGAAGACACGTCTTGCATACCCACGCCCAGCCACAGCTGCTGCAGACAGCCAAACTCCTTGACACACCTCAAGTTTGGGCAACGGGCTACACGCAGATCCCTCAGCTGTGGAAGATTAGAGATCCTCTTCAGACCTTTACATCCAATGATCGAAAGGTTATCAGAAAGGAATGGGAAGTCCTCCACAACTTTCAAGCATCTTGCTTCACCTATTGTGAGCACCTTCAAGCTGGTGGCCACCTTCCCAAGCTGTCGCGGGAAAGCCCTCAGTTTTGGGCAGTTACGAAGGTGTAACTTCTTTAGACATGGCAGCAGCTGCAACCTTCCAACTGGGGCTTCCCCTTTCGGCTTTGCAGAAGCATCATTCGCCTCCCCTTCATTTGCTACAGGCTCTGCTGTTGCTGCTGCTTCATCATCGTCTTCAACAAAGGACCACTCCTCCCAATTGGGCATATCTGTAAAGGTAAGCAATTCAAGCCTAGAGAATGCTACTGCCTCCTCTGTGGTTCTGAGCTTGCAGCCAAGAAATTCTGGTCCAATCTTGGTAACTGCTATTGCTCCCTCAATCCTTAGATATTTCAAGTTGTGCAACTGCCCAATTGTTGGAAGACATACACATGATTTGCACCATCTTAGAGTCAGATATTCTAGTGAGCACAAATAGGTAGTACCAAGCCATGTTGGATACTTTCGACCAAAGTATCTTGTGAGAACTAGATCTTCTAGAGTGCATGGAGGGATTAACTTCTCAAACATATTCTCTATGTCACTAACATCTTTTTCTGAATATGGTTCATTTGTACGCTCAGTGCACCATAGTCTTAAGACTTTGAGATACCCTTTGTCTGTTAGCAATGTATCTTTACAGCCTGAAGCTGCCTTTTCCAATTTGATCATCTGAAGCTTCCTCAAATGCGGAAGAGGACGCAACTCTTCCAAGTTCCATCCATCTTGTATTTTAGCATTATCATTACCACCACCACCAATAGGAAATCCTTCTAAATCATTGAGGAACTTCAATCCTCCTATCCCCATTGGGACCTCATTTATTGGTGTACCATCAATACCAAGCCGTCTAAGACTGCACAGCTTAGTGATCGCCAAAGGAAGTCTGTGCAAAGCAACGCACCATTGCAAATTCAGTATTTGAAGGTTTTTAAGAGAACCAAGGGACTCTGGAAGACAAGATATGTCAGTGCTATCAAGATCAAGTAAACGCAAATGAATCAAATCTCCAATGCTATCTGGGATGCTTTGTACATATGATTTAGTCAAATCCAAAACACGGAGATATTTAAGTCTCCTGAAAAGTGAACTATCAACTTTCAGTGACTTGTGATATGAAGTTCTGTAAGTCCTTACTTTATATTCCTCCTTATCCATCCTAGGTAATACCACCATGTCCTTTCCTGTCACAACTGAAATACGTCGCACTACACTCATTTTGTTACCACCTTGTGTTTCTGGATCTCCCACAAAACACTCTTGTCTTGATAAATGAAAAGCAAGCTGCCTTAAGAGATCATGAATCTTGCATCTAATATGGTCAAAATGTGAACCATCTGGTTGAAGGAGGTTCCGGTGGATCAGCTCATAGTAATATTCTACTGCTGTATCTTCTAGTAGTTGGTGTTTCTGTTCATCTGTAGAGCTTTCCTGCTCATCTATAAAGCCTTCAGCTATCCACATTCTGGTAATATCATCACGGTTAATTGTTGAATTCTCGGGGTATATAGCACAATAAAGAAAACATTGCTTCAAATGTTGTGGCAACTCATCGTAACTCAGATACAAAGCACCTATTATTTCACTAGGAAAATTGTTCGTTTTCCAAGAATTTTTGTTCAATATCTTTTTCCATTCCTTCTCTGATTTATCTTTGCTGATTAGAACTCGGGAAATAACCTTTATTGCAAGGGGAAGGCCATAACACTTGCGAACAATCTCCATCCCTATATCACGCAGATTTTGCACTTGTTTTTCTTCAATGACGTTCATACTCTTCCAAAGTAGCTCCCATCCTACATCATCTGACATCAAATCAACTTGATGAGTGTGATCTGCCCCAATTTCCCGAGCGACAATATCAAGTCGAGTAGTTACTAGAATTACTCCTGTTGATGCAGCATGCAGTGGAATCCGTAGTAAATTAGTCCACACGTCAGATTGCCACACATCATCTAGCACTAGGAGAAAACTCTTCTCACTAACGGCTGAGATAAGCTTGACTTGCAGCTCACCAAGTGATTCATCTGCTCCATATTGCACACCCATACCCCGAAGAACTTCTCTCAATAGAGACGTTCCAAGGTACTCTTTGGAAACACAAACCCATATACGTTTGTCGAAGTTCCCTTCCACTTTCTTATCATTGTATATTTTCTGAGCAAGTGTGGTCTTACCAATTCCGCCAGTTCCAACAATAGCAAGCTTGTAGGGTTCCTTTTTCTTATGTTCAATATCAGCCTTCTTTTCCTTATTTTCAATATCGGCCGTCTTTTCCTTATTTTTAATGACCAGATCCACTAATTTTCTGCAAGCATGTACCACGTCCCTTCCCACAAGGTTTGGTTCCACTAGTTTGGAACTTCTTTCCTGTGGTGTTACTGAATCTTTTCCAGTGGATGGTGTACTCTCAAGTCCTAAGAATACTTTGTCATTTACAATGTTATTTATCTTTTTGTTAAGGCTTTTAATCTTAACAGCAAGCTCATGGCGTGTACCAGTATTAGAAAAGCAAGACAAAAGTGAAAGGCCTCCACAAGAAGTCGATTTGGTTGAGCTTGACGATGCTGAAGGATGATCAGATAGCAGCATGCTTCCTTTAAATCTGGCCAAATCAATGGTATCATCAACATCATACATAACATCTCTTAGCTGTCCAAGCCACATTTCAACTGTTGTGTCTTCCATCCTCCTTGCCTCAGCATCATTAAGAGAACACTTTATGATGTCTGCTCTCCTCTGTAGTTCTTCAAGCTCTTTTCTCACACCTAGAATTAGAATTGCCTCATCTGTAATGATCTCTTGCAACTTCTTAGCACATGATCCAACTAAAGAACCCAATATGGCTGCCATAGATGAACTGGTTCAAGGAGATCTGCCAAAACTACCAGGAAAAGTGCCCAGCAAGAACAACACAGTCTGAAAAATGGAGAAAAGCTCACTACAGTTAAATCTCGGAGCATCTCTGAAATAGAGGACTGCAGCTATATGTTTTTAGTAACATACAGAAGCAACAGAACTGAAATAGATTGTAAGCAGGTGGGCAGAATATTACAGCACCAAGAGTTATCATCGCATACAACTCTGCAAACATGTTCATTGTACATTAATTTGCTGGGCTAATTACAGTGATCGCCAAAGATTTGATATGCTGGTGCCTGATGACACTGTACTTCTTAAAATGGTAGTCCTATCACAAAAAATGATGCCCTAAACTATGTGCAATCAAAAACATATTGGTTTGACCAAACATATTGCATAAGACTTACGTCATGGATAATTGATAAATAATGCAAGTAATAAGAACACTTTATTAAAATCTATAGAATAAAACTGGCGATCAAAGTGGAACGTTTGTTACTTTAAAAAGTAAAACTTGTGTTTAGAAAAAAAAAGAGTAAAACTTGAGACATTAATTTGTTGTGGATGGAGTCACCTATAACAAAAACATTTCTAAAAAATTGGCTGTAGGTGAGAAAGTCTGCTTGAGGAATGCTCAATTGTGTTTTCAGGTTCAGAGCTTCCTGGAACTCAGCAAGTGGGACACTGTCACTAGGCCTGGAGATACGCTGGTTACCGCTGAGATTTAGATCCTTGGTTATAACTTTAGTGTACCTATAGCTTTTGCATAAGCATGTATGTAGGCCAATGTGCAAGACACTGGATCATTTATAACTGTAGGTAGTTACAGCATATTCACTGCATTCACATCATTCAAAAAAAATATGATGCAAGATGTGAAGAAGCCTTACCTTACATTTACAGTCCAATGTCCAGCAAAAAAAGAAGTGCCGGCAGTAAGAATTAACAATAGCCTATTAATCTTCCAAAATTAGTTTCCTCTGATAAATAACCCATTAAGATACCAATGGATAGATGGCAGAGGATTGTCAGCAATAAAACACCAAGATAAAACCTTAGATCACCTGGAGAAAGAAAAGAGAAAATGGATAAGTTGAATTGCAAGCTCATTAAAAGAAAGCTGGTGCAATCAATAGCTACAGCTAGAAAGTTTCAACAGAGAGCCAGAGAACAAGAAAAAATTAATCTGTAAGAGATAGAGAAAGAACCTACATATGGACATATTAATAGGCGACAGAGTGATGCACAAAGGGCGTGGTATGTGCTCAGATGAATTGATCCTACCAAAGTCCAAATAAGATCTCTTCAACTATAATTCCCCAGAAGGCCAGAAAATAGAAATGTGCACATCAGTCATTAAACTTCTGCTAACACTGCATGATCAGCACAGACAAATCAGGCATGAAATTGGGGGACATGAAGAAAAGAAAGAGGAAGAAATCTGAACTCTCTATTAACTGATGGAAACCATTGGTCTTACCAGTTATCACCAGCAACAGCATATCATACAATGAATTAATGTAGGATCATAGTAATGGTTGGAACTAAAGAGAAGTTTGTATTAAGCATCCTCTTCTTGTATCACATCAACAATACTGGAACCTTATAGGGTATGCTTTCCCCCTAAATCGTATTGACTCTGATTTAATTATTAGTTTGCAACCTTCAAAGTTGCTTGTTGTCACTAATGGCCGACTGTCTAGGAGTATTCAACAAGAGAAGACTACAGATGTATATATTTATAAGATTGGTTGGAGATGAGATCCATTTACTTTGAGATTCCATTAGAATATGTGTTTGAGTTTTGTTTCCACTAACTATATATGCAAGTTGCACAGTTGGTGAAATAGTATTGTTCCTATGAGACCAACAAGCCACCAACAACATGTTATGTTGCCTTAAACAAAGAGTGTCCTCTAAGGCTTTGTTGATTAGCTGTACCTGATGATAAGACAATCATACCCATGCTCAAAATAAGTCATAGTTGACAATAAGATTGCCTAACCTTGATGGCTAAAGCTGTGGTCAAGCAACAACCAGGCAATCATAGCAATCCCATTTAAACCATGCCTGATCCTGATTGGACAACTTGAGTCAACTTAGATGTCTCTGCCTCACGATGAGTAGATACAAGAAGATAAGAGCAAAAGATCCGAATTGAACCGGGTCCCATGGACTGCATGCTGAATAGCAAGAGATAAGTAAAATGAATCAGATACCATGGCATGGAGAAATACATGTAACAAAGATAGCAGGACGTGCCTGCAAGAGAGAAGAGGACAAGAAGGGCGAGAAGGCTAGTTGGTGATCAGTCGCGCGCGCCCTTCCCCGCGCGACTGGACACGTGTCGCGCGTAGAGAGGGGGCGGCAGACGCGCCACGCGGGGGAGGAGGGAGGGCCGAGTTTTCCCTTTTTTTTTGTTTCTGTTCGGTTGGTTTTTCCTTTTTTCTTTCCTTCCGGTTTCTCTTATGTTTTTTCAAGGTGTATGAATACAAAGTTTGTATTAGTATATATACCAAGTTTGTATTTGTACGTATACAAAGTTTGTATACAAGTATGTAAAGTTTGTATACGCGTATATAAATTTTGTATACTTGTGTATTTTCTATTTTTTTTTATTTTTTAATACGTATGTATATAAAGTTTGTATACATCGCGTCATATCTAAACTTTGTATATGTGTATATATTTTTTATAAATTAAAAATATATTCATAAAAATATATTTATATATATATACATATTTATATATATATACATATGTATATACCATATACATACATGTATATATGGTAGACTAGATAGAGGAGGGGGCGACCCCCCCCCCCCCCCCCCCCCGCGCGGCTGATCGCGTATCAGCCGTCCCCTAAGAAGGGGCATTGGAAAGAATAAAGGGACAGGGTCCTATTTATTATATAGGAGAATAGCATGATGAATATAAAAAACAAAAGAAATTCCAAACCCTATACAATTACTTGGAGAAATGCATCTCAGAAAATAAGTCAGGTGGGAATAGATGATAAGAAAGCCCGTGCAGTATAAAGAGCCCCACCTTGTTTGATGTCTAGAAAACAAACACTACTGACCCTCCGTGGATTTTCCCCTTCCGTCTTTTTATACAAGTTGCAAATCTTAAATAGTACTGAAGTCCACAATGGCCAAGAAACTGACCCGTCCATGATGACAGGAACATGTTACCAACCAATTCATGATAAGAACCTATGACTCACAGGTATATAATCAGGGGCTTAAATTAGGATGCATATGATTGAATGCATACCAAATCATACTGTAGTATTCTATTTGTGACACGACAGATGATTGACATTTCCCATCTCTGTTACATGGGCACACACAGTCATAATTTGTGATGATCCAAACTAAACTAAAACCAATGGAGGACAATTGGACATCCCTACACAAGGAGCAGTTTGTTAGTAGCTTGCCAATTAAAGTGTGTGAAGAAGTTTTTGATCGAGCTCCAGCAACCAAAAATAATATCTTATAATCCTTGGAACACAATTATACTAATACAGTGAGCAGGAGCAACGGAGCACACTGATGGAAGCAAGGAGCAAACAAGCAGTTGGAACTTGGAAGTAAAAGGAAGCAGCAATCCAACCGAATTGAGAAGCATTGGGCATTTGTGTAGCTTCTTGTTGGATCAACGCATCACAAAAATCTGCTTCGCGCTACCATGCATTGCCTGATTGCCATCAATTTACCCTCTACCGAAATCGAAGAACACCTGATGCTGATAAGATGCAGAGACGAAGCTCCCGCCGCCGGCAAAATCCTAAAGATCTTCATCCTCTAGTCCTCTGAGCTAACTTTCCGGCGATCCAGGAGCGGTTTCCGCAAGGGGACGCCTCGCCGGCTCCGGCTCGCCTGGCACCACGACGGCGAGCCAGCTACAGTACGCACGCGCGGAGCCCTCGATTTGCGCCAGCACGTGCCCGTTCCCATGGCGAGGGTGCGCCGGATTTATTTCCAAGTGGCGACGCCGCCGGCGACGGCGAGTCTTGGCGGCGGGCGGCAGCGGCGGTGGCGAGGAAGCCATTCCCCACGGGCTCGACGGCACGCCAACTACCCGTTGGCGTGGCCCACTTGTCAGCAAAAATATGGATTCATCGGGGGTAAATATGTATTCCCTCCTGTAATAAAACTACATACTACCTCCGTTTTTTAATAGATGACGCCATTGACTTTTTCTCACATATTTGACCATTCATCTTATTTAAAAAATTTACATAATTATAATTTATTTTGTTATGAGTAGTTTTATCACTCATAGTACTTTAAGTGTGATTTATATCTTATACATTTACATAAATTTTTTGAATAAGATGAATGGTCAAACATGTGAGAAAAAGTCAATGGCGTTATCTATTAAAAACAGAGGGAATATATAATAAATTTGTCTAATTTTTTTTAGAATTACACAATACAACGTTGACACTCACAACGCACGCGCACTCACCCCTATGAACACACGCACGCAAACCCTACCCCTATAAGTATCTTCGAAGACTGGGCCGGTAAATCCTGGAGAAATTAACGAAGTCACCACAGGCGCCTCGCTGTCGACGGGTACGTCGCCTACCGATTCTACATTACTATATTATGGGAGAAAAAGAGTATATTTTTGTTGAAGAAACCATGAATTAGCCGTTATATTCTCCAATAGTTATCGCTAGCAATGGTAGCGATCCTTACCTACGATGTAAGTTATTGTGAATTGTCCTATCATATTGAATGGTACAGAACAACAATTGTGAAATTGCATACAAGTAACAAGGAACAAAATGAGCGTAACTCGATTGGTTGTTAAGGTGCTTACCAATGAAATTAGAGTGTTAGTGTAGTAAAAAACAAGACTTCATCTGTCCTAATATGTAGTAACCTAGAATCGAATTTGACATATCCTGTCTATGAATAAGAATATATATATATATATGTTTAGATTCATAGTGCTATGAATCCGGTGGAAAGAGGGAGTAGTAGCTGTTAGCAAACTAAGCATCATGTTGTCATGAGGCAGCTAGGTACACAGATTTGATCTGCTGCCATTCATGTTCCTTCTACTAGTTAATTTTTGGGAAGTGACACTAATCATTTCTGCTCAGTTCATGACGTTTTCTAGAAAAAAAATAAAAAAAGATGACCATGATTTTAGATGCCACAACCCTGCTGTTGCTCTGCGTCACTCCGTGCAACCGCAACATCTCCTGAAACCGAAATGGATAATTGGAGGAGACATGACGGTAAAATAAGGAAAAAAAAAGCATTGGGCTGTCGTGCAAATTATGGGCTCAACTTCATGGCCTACTTGCATTAGCCCATGCGTCTTGGAGGCCCATCAAACACGGCCCAGCTCGTGTACTCGCGCCATCTTGCACAAGGCAACAGCCCAAAACCACACGTGGATTCAGATTCGATTCAACCGATTGTTAAAGCCATTAGCCAGCTGAAAGAAGAATCCTCATTCGATTCAAGTTTTCACCGGGCTTGATTTAATTTCAACTCCGATTGAGCAGCGCTATACAATTAATCGATCTGTGTCAACGATCCTCGATGCATCACCCGGCGAGAATCCTGAAAATGTTGAAATTATAAGCACATAATAATTTAATTTATTCCATAAATAAATCATGACATTGCAGATATAAACTAGATGTTGCGCATATATGATCTGTTCATGTTTTACTGCTTAGTTTACATGTGTACATCTAAAGATGCGTTCAATCTAGTTTACATCTGCAATGTCATGAAATAAATTAAATCATTATGTGCTTATAATTTTAACAGAAAATTCCGGCAGCGACGAGTTACGGTTATACGAATTATATTTTGAGATGAACGGGTACGGTTCTAAAATTTTGACTAAGAGAGAGTATCGTGGTTCATTCGGCCTAGCTAGTGGCAACCATGCGTGTTCATCAGTTCATGCTTAAAATTCATTAGTTGATCAAATTAATCTCCTCATTTTGATCCCGGGAACACGTACAATTAAACGTAGAAACCGGCACTAGTTTCCTTGTATGAAAAATTAAACTTGCTGAACTTCCAAATAAAATCAGCTAGTTTCTTTACAAGTTGGTGCGCGTGTCGGAGTTCGTTCGTATCCGTTTCAATCTCCAAGATTCGAATCGAATTTAGCCAACCTCTTTGCCTCTTTCAAATACTACTAGAAACTTACCAATTTTACTCCCCAGAGTGACGCCACTAATCCGCACCTCGCGACGCGGCGCGCCGCGACGCCATTGATTCTCCTCCATGGCCGACGAGCTAGCCCTGGCGCCGCCGCCGCCTATGGCCGGCGAGCAAGACGTTCCGGTGGCCGTCGCGCACCTCGCGCTCCCGGACGGCAAGCTGTTCACGTTCCCGGAGACGGCGGAGCTGCCCCATGTCCACGGCGGCGGCGAGGACCGCGCCGGCTACGTCGCGGCGTGCGACGGCTGGCTCCTGTTCGACGACGAGGAGTTCGACGTCCTCCGCCTGACGAGCCCGTTGACGGGGAAGACGAGGCTGCTCCCGGCCCTGTCCGAGGACACCGTCCGCATCCGCGACAACGCGATCGAGGTCGTCGGCGCGCCGTGGCGCGACGGCGACGGCGACCGCGACGGCGCCGCGCAGAGCGACGCCCGCGCCGAGGACATGTCCGTGCGGAAGCTGGTCATGTCGCCGTACGACGCCGGCCTCGTCGCCGCCGTCGTCGGCCGCGAGCACTTCGGCAAGGTGGCGCTCTGCACCATGGAGGGCTTCTCGTGGTCGCTCAGCGCGCGCGACCGGTGGCGGTGGTACGACGACGCGGCGTTCCACCACGACGGCCGCCTCTAAGCGCTCACCCACGGCGAGGACCTCGTGGCGTTCGACGTCGGGTACGAGGATACCGGCGAGCCGGTGGTGTCCCGCGTCGAGCGCGTCGTGCGCGGCGACCGCGCGGCGCGGCCGTGGCACACCAGGACGCACTACCTCGTCGCGTCGCGCGCCGGCCCGCTGCTGATGGTGAGCCGGGTCATGCCGGACGCCGGGACGACGCGGGGGTTCGCCGTGTACGTGCCGGACATGGCGTCGCGGCGGTGGGTGGAGGTGAGCAGGCTGGACGCCGGCGGCGAGGCGCTCTACGTCGGCCGGCTGAGCTCGCGGGCCGTGCCGTCGCTGGACGACGCCGACAAGATCTTCTTCCTCGACGACACCGACGGCATGTCGTTCCGGACTGTGCGCCAGCCGCGGCCTCCCTACCACGCCGCCGTCTACGACATGGCCAACGGGAAGGTCAGCGAGCTGCTGCCGCGGCAGCCGCTCGTCGACGGGAAGACGCCGGTGACGTGGCTGTTCCCCGATGACGACGATGATGCGTGAGCTGCGCAGTTCATGATTCGATGAACCATGCGTACAATCTTAACCAGTTTTCACATTTCAGATTTTCTTTTTCATTAAGGGCAAGAACTCTGGTTTTAGAAGAAGAGAATTACAGCTCTGGCAGATCATTTGAATTTTAGATTAAGAATAATTACTTTCACTGTCCCATTTTAAGTGTAGTTATAGATTTTCGTGTCCATTGTATGACCGTCCGTCTTTTTTTAATTTTTTTATGATTGTATTTCTATTGTTATTAGATGATAGAATATGAATAATAATTTATATGTGACTTAATTTCTTTTAGTTTTCTTATAAAATTTTTAAATATGGTAGATGGTCAAATATTAGATGCATAAACCCACAATTACACTTAAAATGGGTTAGAGGAGTAGATGTTTAGCGATTAACTTATATTTGTCTTATTCAGCTGTTCTGTCAAAGTGTCATTCAAAGTACGACTTGATTATGATTGAACATTACTTCCTCCTAAGCAGCAAGGATCTGATTTCTTGGCCTCTTGTGTTCATAAAGACCTGAACAGGAATTATTTTCCTTATTGCTGAGTAATATAACCGTCTCCTACACTATTCATGACAACATACATTATGTTTTTCTTAGAATTGCTGCTATACCATTTTTATTATCTAAAAAATTTAATTGCTGCTAATA
Source organism: Oryza sativa Japonica Group (assembly GCF_034140825.1). Taxonomy (NCBI): domain Eukaryota; kingdom Viridiplantae; phylum Streptophyta; class Magnoliopsida; order Poales; family Poaceae; genus Oryza; species Oryza sativa. Next base: position 26,350,090 of record NC_089045.1, read on the forward strand.
TAATCACAATAACATATACTACTCCCTCATTGAATCATGTTTTGATTTTATTTTATAAGTCTTTTTTTTTAAGTTTGACCAAATTTATTGAAAACACAGCAATATTTTCAACAAAAAAAATATAGTATATATATATATATCCAACGTTACTACTTATTATGAAACTAATTTGGTATTATAGATGTTGCTAAATTTTTATATAAACTTGGCAAAACTTTAAGACGTTTGACTATGAAAAAAATATAAGTGTTAATTCAAATATGAAACTGAGCAAATATTTTATTTTGTGCTCACTCCAGCTACGGACTGTGGTGACATAAGCTGTTCTATGCTCAGTTCAGAAACGTCAGTTTCTATCGGCCTTGTTTCTGAACTCTTTGGTCTGAAATTTGCCAACTTGCTCAAGCTGTTATGTATTTCAGTAAATACTCTTGCTGCTCTGTTCTAAGATTATGATTAGCAGCGGAAGTATATATATAGTTCCATCTTGTGATCCTAAGATATCTGAACAATTACTCATATCTAATCTGCATTTTTTTTGATTCAGGAAAAGCTTGCCAGGAGCACTGCCGGTCGAATCAGAGTGAAAGATGGAGAGTTTTCCTAGCTTTTGCTGTTCGACTAGGCTCACTTGATTAGGGATTGTGATCAACACTGTGTTGAGAGAGTAAAGAACTACAACTTACAAGTTTTCCCTAGTCGTGCTTTATATATCATCATTGGTGGTTCTATCATTGGTGGAACTTACAAGAATTATATCCCTAGCGGCAGCCATCATCAGCATTTGTTGTTCAATCGTCAAGCCCCAAGGGTCATTTTTCTTTTGTCGTGATAAAAAATATCCCATGAAACTTCATAGAACAATTGTGGTTCAAATGTTCCCGATACCTAACAAACCTATTTGCATATATCATCCAATTTTTAGAGATAGAGAAAGGCAAGCAAATATATTTCCCATATCATTGTTTTTTTTTCTTCCCAAGAGTGAGAGAATCAGGTAAGGAGTGAATTTGGGGTAGCATGAGTTGTTCTCTACTTTCTCTTATATAGAGACTTATTAAAACATGTTCCCTTGTACAGAATAACGTGCATTCAGTGCATATAAAATGGCTTATTTCTCTGTACTCTGTCAACAGGACATGATAAATGAGTAAAAAAAAATAAATAGACTCGAGGTTATTGGACAAATGCCCATCTCCATTAATGATATATAGTTGAAAAACCTAATAGAAAACATGTAGATCCTACAACAATATATGGTAGGAACTATGTCATCCAAAATAAAATGAAAGACCCATCACCCATGGCTACTGATTTCAAGAGTGCAACTCCATGATACATAGTATCTTGTTCCGTGAAATCATCGAGGACCCCTCAACCAATTACCAACAATATTTATAGAAATTCAGGGAGAGAGGATGTTAAAAGCAAAAAAAGAAAAAAGGGCACATCGCTAAACACACTACACGACTGGCAATTAGAGGGTGCCGTATAGTCTTATTTCTGTGACAAAAACTACAATTATTTTCTTCCCAAATTTCTGTTAGCGAAGTTTTCTTTTGTTAGGATTATTTTTTTAAAAAAAAAACACATAAAGACTTTAACTTTTAATTATATCTTTAACCTCCATAAGATCCTCTTGTGGTTACTTGTTAGAGTTCATGATCGTGTTATTTAAAGATTTAAGCAAAAACCAGCTATTTTTTTAGCAAACATGTAAAGCAATCCTTTTCATTCTACAATGTTATATTTGCTACATGATGGACTAAATCATTCAACTTTGCTAATATGGTTCCAACAATTCCTTGTCTAAAAGAGATATTTAATTGCACTGTAGTCATAATCTCCGGCAAAGATGACTTGGTTTCCTTGGAGCCACATTGTAACATATTCTGACTTCATGGGGCCCTGATTAATGATTGATTTTCTTATTGTACAATACAAATGTCTTATTTGAACGAACGATACATATATTTCTTTGAATGATCAACACAGATATGTTTTATTTAGAAGATCAATTAAATTGCTGCTATTATAAAATAAATAAATAAATAAATAAATAAATAAATAAATAAATAAATAAATAAATAAATAAATAAATAAAAATATATATATATATATATATATATATATATATATATATAGGACACTCATATGGGGCACCATGGTGCCCGGGCACCATGGTATCTAATGCACAAAATCACTCAAATTTTTCAAAATTTTCAAATTGTGAGTATATACCTAGTTATAATAATTCGATTCATACCTATACTTATCAACAAAACAACTCAAATTTAACTTTATTTCACAATCTATGATTACATATCTAACTAATTATATATATGGATGCTATATACCTATAATCAAAATCTAACAAAAACAAGTTAGTAAAGTAGTTAATGTTAATACCTAAGTAATTGAAAAAGTTTCATACTTATTTGAATTGGGTATATACTCAATTTCAACAATGGTGCCCGGGCACCATGGAGCACCAAACAAATTTACTATATATATATATATATATATATATATATATATATATATATATATATATATATATATATATATATATATATATATATATATATATATATATATATATATATATATATATATATATATATATATATATATATATATATATATATATATATATATATATATATATATATATATATATATATGCCTCAATTGTACCCACGCTTTACATATTGAACAAAAACGAACAGCTATTCTGACCCCTAGAAACAGATTCAACCTGTTAGCATGCAAAAACCATTCATGATCTTGAAATACTATATACCTATTCTCTGTGGACCGAGCATGTGATCATCAAGCTGCTTAAGTTATGCCCAGTTCAAAAATGGTGACATCTCTTGGCCAAGTCCCGTCCGCACTCAATCCTATACTTGAGATTGTTCAAGTTCTTTTGTCTCATGTTTGGAAGTACTTGGTACAAATTCCTTTCAAATCTTCTAGGCCTCCTCCCACGTCGAATCGTAAGTTTGCGGCTAGGAACTGGGTGTGGTTATGCTCGAACTTCTTAGTCGATCTAACCCCGTTACGAATTGGTTACATTTTTGGGTTTATATAGAAGCTCGTCCCATGTCCTTCGTTCTTGAGGGACAAATGTTCCTGATGCTTCACAAGCTCAGTTGTCTAGTTTTGCATTATGCCAGAAATTGAATGGAAAAAAAACCATTTTCTCATCAGGCAACTCTTGTCGAGGGAGGCGATATTTGCTTGTTTCGAGCGTGGTATATATGTTGATCTTATTTGTGAAAACTGTTGTTAGTGAGAAGGTAACAGCTGGTTATTTCACATGCGGTGTCATTAGCTTGGGACTTGTCTCCATTATATTGGATCGGGGTTGTCTTGAAGATAGGCCAGCCTTTTGAATGCAAAAAAGGAGAAATATTCAAAAAAGGAGCAGTATACTCTGCTGCACAGCTACTATGAAATGTTCGCACGCGTTTTTAACTAAGCTTTGGAATGAAAATCGCAGAATGTATCATAGTATCATTCGTTTGGAAATTAATTAAAGATCTGCTCAAATGTTCGTGTGTACTGGGCCAGGGTGTGTGTGTCTTCTTCGTAATATATATATATATATATATATATATATATATATATATATATATATATATATATATATATATTTTGAATCTATTCTACACCCCTCCCCTAGAATAACTATTCTAAACCCTCCTCCTCCCATGGGTCAAACCCACCTCCCCACCCTCCCTAGGGCTCAAAACCCCCCTCCCACCTTGGTCAAAGCGTCCTCCCACCGGTCAAACCCACCCACCACTTTTGCTGCTCTCATCTTGCAAGAATCGTGCAGTAACAGGACGGTCATCGGACAGTAACAAGACAACATTATCGCAGTAACAACGTCAAAAAGTAGCCATGATGGATCTAGTTTCGTTAAGCGTTTTTTTATGAACATCATGGTGCAAACGGGTTGGAAATATAAGATATGATGTGAGAGATATTGCTCTTTAAAGATTGATATTTACCTCTTTTTTAGTCCTCGTCTCACTGGAATAGCGTAGTAACACGATGGCTAATATGCAGTAACACGTCTGCTTTTCGCAGTAACAACATTAAAAAATAGTTATGATGGTTCTAGTTTTGTTAAGCACTTTTTTTTACGAACACCATAATGCAAATGAGTTAGAAAAATAAGACATGACGTGTACGTTAGTACTCTCTAAAGATTGAGATTTAAAATACTCTAGACCTAAAAAAACATTACTTCTATAGGGCCACTGTTACTATGCATGTTCTCTGTTACTGCAAATTTTGTTATAGTGCAGTAACAACCTATAAAGTTTACAGTGACAACCTGTATATTTTTGCAGTAACATATGATGTTACTACCCTTCTGAGATAATGTTGCTGCCGAATCATAGTAACAAGGTATGATTGTTACAGGTACATAACTGATTTGTTCTCACACAATTTAAACAGACATATAAAACATGCAAACAATGTTTTCTATTCATATAACATCATGCAGTGAATTGGTTAAGAGAGCTTACTATGAGATCATGGGTTCAAGTCTTGGTTTCACCAATTTATTTGTAATTTTTCTAAAAAAAAGGAAAAGAATAGGAGGAAAATGAGAGATGGGAGGGAGAGAAAAGGGTCGGCAGAGAGAGATCGAGAGGGGAGGGAAGAGAGAAGAGGCAGAGGGAATACGGGAAGGAGGGAGGGAAGAGAGAAGGGGGAATACGGGAAGGAGGGAGGGGAGGGGAGGGGAGGGGGAAGAGAGAAGAGGCAGAGGCAATACGGGAAGGAGGGAGGGAAGAGAGAAGGGGGAATACGGGAAGGAGGGATGGGAGGGGAGGGGATGGGGATCGGATGGAGAGGAGGGCGCGCCCGGGAGGGAGGGAGGGAGGGAGGGAGGGATGGGCTGGGCCTAAGAGGTGGGAGGGGTTGTAGAATAGTTATTCTAAGGGAGGGGTGTATAATAGAGCTAATAGATATATATATATATATATATATATATATATATATATATATATATATATATATATATATATATATATATATATATATATATATATATATATATATATATATATATATATATATATATATATATAGTGCTTAAATAGACACAAATAAATATGCCTGTGTTGCCTCCCACACAGGCCACCTGGGCGGAAGCCCTAGCCACCGCTGCCTCCCTTTCCTAACCCATTCCCTGCCTCGCCGCCGCCTGAGTGAGTGACCGGCAAAGCCGGTGGCCTGCGAGGACGGCGGCGACCACCAAAACTCCGGCGCGGGCGAGTCTTTGGTGGAAGCCGGTCGGAAGACGACGGCGAGGTGGCTGGCGACTGTGTCTGCGGTCACCAGAGGCTTGGCGGCCTCAGACGGCTAGCCAAGGGCGTGGGAGATGGCGGCATCTGGCCGGCACGGCATCATTTGGTGGAGGGGTCGGAGATCGGCTTGGCGCAGAGAAGCGCAGCCGATGGCAGCAGAGGCCGGCTCGACGCGAGAGACGCGAGCTGCGGAGATGGAGGCCGGCTTGGCGCGAGAGGCGCGACCGATGGAGGGAGGCCGGATTGGCACAAGAGGCGCGTCCGGTGGAGGAGGCCGGCTTGGCGCAGAGATGCGAGGCTGGCGGTGGAGGAGGCGACCTAGGTGTGAGGTGGAGCTACCAGTGGGTGTTGTGCGGTCTTCCGCGCACGAAGGCTGGCCAGCGAGGGACACCGGTGCAGGGGTCCCACATGTCGGCAGAGCTTGTGTGGCGGTGGAGCATCGGTGCGTCGGCTGTTGATTCGCAGGTGGTGAGCGGTGGGTGAAAACCAGTCCGGTCTTGGCCGGACCGATAACGATGGTTCATTCCCCCTCCTAAGGGTATTGTCGTGCTGTCTCACCCCTCAAGGTTTATTGCCCAGTCTTGTTTCCTTTGAGTCCCAACGGATGGCGGCGGCGGTCTTTTCGTCGCTTCTCTTCTTGAAGACGTCATTTTGGCATCCCCTATGGGGCGATCTCGGCTTGTGTGTTAGTGATGTCGGTGTGTGGGCAGTGGTATATTTTTTTCCTTTTTCCTAGTTACAACTCTCCAGAGTCATAATCTTGTAATTTTTTCCTGTTCTATCAATAGAACCTCGCACCGTCTCGTGCGAGTTGTTAAAAAAAAATAAATGGACACAAAATAAACGTTCAGGACAGCAATATCTGACTTCTACAAACTGAAGGTCATCCTGATGCTCTTCAGGTTAATCCTCTTATTTTGAAGCAAGAATAAACAACGCATTGGCATGATCTATCTGGAGAACTTAGTGGAAAACAATATATTTTGGTTGAAAGTAAACATTGAATCGGTAAATATTCACCTCAATTCACGGTAGAAAAAGCCAAACAGGACCGGTGGTCCAACCAGAGGCTCGGCTGATCTAGCTTGTGAATAACCACACAGATGAGTGACATTGTGCTATTGCCCCTATTGGACCACCACACATTTAACATGGCATTACAAGGTTTACGATTGTCGTGGTAGAAACAAACCAAGACCTCTTCGTACTCCCGATACCTCATAAACCTATTTGGGTAAAAATAGTAATAAAATTGTTGAATAAGAACTCATTTGTCTACTGATTTCTGCATAGAAATATTGCTTAAACTGAAGCGTAGTGGGTTTATCATTTTCAGATGACGAGTAATTAAATTAAAGAACTCCCGTCAGCTGGCTTGTGTGCACTACTCTACAATCTTTTTGTATAGACTGACCTTTATAGCAGGAGATAATCCAATGAGCTCCTATCATATATATGTGCACTCTGTATACATTAAAGTTGAGAGTAAGTGAGTAACGACTGGCTCAAGGGTGCAGTCGCATTATTTTGATGAGTAGGTGCCATTTTTCAATGTGAATTATTTATTGAGTTTTGACTCAGCTACACGCATGGTGCAACAGTCCGTGTAATTTTGGATGTTCATTGTTGCACTTGATTTGTTCAGTGGCTTTACTAAATGGAAATATATGACCCATCTGATCCTGTGCAGCTTGTAAAGTTAGTGAAATGATCTTAACCATTCATTATTATTAAGAGTAAATCAATAATATATTAATACAATGATTAGGGCTAACTTTATTTTTTTTCGGGCTAGCTTGATATGTGGTCATCCACTACGTTGGCATCGCTCATATGTTATCGACAAAGGAAAAAAAGGAAAAAAGGTTTACTTAATGCTAAATGATGTTTTTTTCTAATATTGTCCCTCTACGTTTCTACAACCGCTAACAATAGTTTAGATAACATTTCTGTTGATGACCTTATGTGGAGAAGATAAGGATATGATCTAGATTTTTTTTTTAATGTTGGTATGATTTTTACAGGCGAACCATATAAGGTTTCGCCTACAAAAATTATTTTTTTAGGCCGACTATTTAAGAGGTCCGCTTGCGAAAGTAAAGGTACTTTCGCAGGTGGACCTCTTAAGTGGCCCACCTAAAAAAATTAATTTTCGCAAGCGGATGACGAAAATCCACCTCGGTTTATATTTTCGTAGGCATGCATTTGGCTCAGAGGGTCATACCCGCCTGAAAAAAAAATAAAAGACTAACATCGCTAAAAATCGTTTTTCTAGTAGTGACTGTCGATAAATTGAAATATGGTCCCCATGAATATGTCAAGACCTTCTCAAATATTCTGGAATAACCTTGAGAAATGTTAAAATCCTCAATAATATAGAGAAACTGCATACACAAGGTTATATTTTAACGTGTGATCTTTTCCCGTGAATGAAACGTGACTGAATATTAACATGTGAAAGAGATTGCACGGACTGACGAATTCACCTCTCTCTCAATGTGTGTGTGACCGGGCACATAGCTGTGCTGTAGTACTGTGGTGCACTTACATTACAAACACGTGCTCTGCGCCCCAAAATAAGTGTCCATCTTAGCACTTAATTATGAGACGAAGAGGTAAATAACCCTAGATGTTCCTTGCTATACTAATTAAATAAGAGATGTTTGAGAGTGGGAGGATAGTAAGCTTGAGATGGAAAGAATTTTGAATAAGAGGTAATTGATATGGTCATTTATTTTTAATTAGTGGCAAATTTTAAATCCACGGTGAGTACTTATTTTAGAATGGAGGGAGTACAAAGATAATTTTTCATTGTAGTCTGAATTAAACATGTCAAAGTCATCACAGAACCATGGTATGCGCCATGGAGGAAAAGAAAATAAAGAGTTAATTTCACTTTGGGCCATATTTTATTGTCAAAGTTTTACTTTCAACCACCTTTTGTCTAATCTTTTTTATTTGAACTAGGTGTTACACAATAGACCACTCCAAACCACATTTTCAACACTTCAACGACATCGAGCACATCACGACAACAACATACCGACTAACTTCCTCACCTATAAACATGCCATACCTTTGCCTAAGTAAACGCTAGATGGCTAGTGAAGGAAGTTAGGGTGGTTCATTGTACAATAAAGAAAGGTAAAGTGAAAACAATTGGGTATGTATATGGTGATACAAAGTGAAATTTTAGAAAAAAACGTAGCCCAATATATAATTCACTTACAATTAAATGATCAAATGAGTAGGATGCATCAGTAGTAGCTAGCTACAAAGTGAAGTTTGTGGTGTGCCTAGATCTAGATTGCTAATAGTTAAAACAACCTGTCCCAGGATTAATCGACGAGAATATGTTCTGCCTGTGAGCGTTGATGACACAAACTGTCCATCCTTCAAATTGCGCATATCCTTGGATTTTCATAGCTAGCCATCCAATTTATCCTGAATCTTCTAAAATACGAATCGGCTGTGTCTAGCTACAGCAAAATAACAGCTCAAGATTGATTTTGTAGTAGACTCTACACATTCCTGATGCCTCATAAGCCGATATTTTGTATTGTATTATTGTAAAAGTAGTAGTAGAAAAAAAAACCTTTTTCTATCAAATTTAAGCTTCACTGTGAGTGCATGAGAAACCAAACAAATCTCTTCTGCTGGTGTTGGGTTGCGTACTCTGTTGTTCTTTATTATATATTTATAGGCACACATATTTATTTGGAGGAAAAAAATTGTAGGACACATATGGACAAGAGTAAAAATGCAAAAAATAAAATAAAACATAAAACTATATATATGTACGCGTAGACGACATTGGGGACTTGGGGTAGTAGGCATCATTTTTCAGTTAACGTAACTTATTCTGCAGAGCTTCATTCAAAGAACAGTCCATACAATTACCGATCGATCAATGGTTGTACTTGTACCGAATGGTACACACATAAAGTTCATATTAGTGTCCTCTACTATATCAAATTTTAAAGATTAGCCACTGCCAAATGATACTCTGCTGCACACAACTACAGGGCTGGCTAACGGGCGATTGATCGCTCGATCCCCATCCACCCATGTACACTCCTCTCCCCCCATCCTCCTCTTCTTCTCTTCCTACTACACCATAAATTTTAAAAAAATAAAAAAACAAAGTTAGAAAAATTTATGTATAGAAATACTATATATAAAAAATATTTGAATTTAAATTCAAATTTAAAACGGGTATGTAAACTTTTGACTTATAAACTTTGGGTTTATAAATTAATATTTAAATTCAAATTCAAATTTGAATCGGGTATGTAAATTTTTGACTTATAAACTTTGGGTCTATAAACTTTAGATGTATAGAAATACTATTTATAAAAAATATTTGAATTTAAATTCAAATTTGAATCGGATATAATTCAAATTCAAATTTGAATCGGGTATGTAAACTTTTGACTTATAAACTTTGGGTTTATAAACTTTAGGTGTATAAACTTTAAATGCATAGAAATACTATATATAAAAAAATATTTGAATTTAAATTCAAATTTGAATCGGATATAATTCAAATTCAAATTTGAATCGAGTATATAAACTTTGGGTCTATAAACTTTAGGTCTATAAACTTTAGATGTATAGAAATACTATATATACAAAATATTTAAATTCAAATTCAAATTTGAATCGGATATATAAACTTTTGATTTATAACAGATGTGTAACTTGAGATGTACAAACTTTAGGTGCATAAATTAACTAAAATAAAAAAATAATGCAGTGTCAAAAAAAAAAAAAGAAACCAGGTGGACGGAGGGGGATCCGAATCTGGTCGCTAGGGGCGATCGATCGCCCCTGAGCAGTCTCGCACAAGTCACAACTACTATGAAAAGTTACAAACATATATCCCGTCACCACAGCATGTATCAGTATCATTCGTATTTTCGATGTAAATAGATAATTCAAATGCGTGTATGTACAGTTGTAACTAATGTATAATCGTAGAAAAAATGTTCCACACTCAGCTGGAAAATAAAATGAACGTGTTTCCTGCATAGTGGCACCAATCAACAGCTCAACATATATAGGGCCAAGAAGAAGGTGACAGCATGGATCCTACGCATCCCTCTCCGACTACAATTGCTATTAGTTAGCCATATACATTTTTGGATGGAGTAATTTTTTTTCCCTATCACATCGAATTCGGATGCTAATTTAAAGTATTAAACATATACTAATTACAAAACCAATTCCATAACCTTAGACTAATTCACGAGACGAATCTATTGAGCCTAATTAATCCATGATTAACCCATGTGATGCTACAGTAAAAATTTAAATTCGTCTCGCGAATTAGCTCTTATTAATGCAATTAGTTTTATTATTTCTCTATATTTAATACTTTAAATTAGTGTCCAAACATCTGATGTGATAGGTACTAAAATTTAGTCTCTGATCCAAACACCACCTCAATTGTCTATCCCACAAAATGAAGCTCATATCACTCCATCTTATGTTCAAGTTCAATTCACTTCCGATATAATTTCAAAATTTTGAAAACTTTGTAGATTTTGGTGAGACTACATTCTTCCCCCGTTGCCAATAGATTGAACCCTTACGATAAGTATGACCATATGGATGCGTGACACAACGTTATTAGACTACCTCGGTTCGTCCATCTCATTACAAGGTTTAGGGTTGTTGTGACAGAAGAAATCGAGGATGTCTTAGTACTCCCAATACCTCATAAACCTATTTGGGTATCCCATAAAGTTGTTGAATAAGAACTCATTTGTCTTCTAAATTCTAGATGAAAATATTGCTTAAACTGAAGCTTAGTGGATTTATGCTTTCAGTAGATTCATCATCTGGTATGTATTGCCTTTCAAGCCGGCTGTGAGAGAGGAACTAAAGAACTCTCTTGGGTTAGGCTTTGTGTGCTCTGCTCTACAATCTTTTATATAGACAAAGACATTTATAGCAGGAGATAATATTTAATATCCGGCCTATCATATAAGCTAATATGCACCGTGTATATATACAGTGCATTTTCAGAGTGGGTGAGTGTAACGACTGGCTGCAAGGGTGCACTTGCATTAATTCGTTGGGTGGGTGTCATTTTTACTTATGAATTAATTTTTTGTGTCAGCATTATGCACGGTACAATTATCCATGTAATTTTGGATCTTCACCATTTTACTTGATTTGTTCAATGGCTTTACTAAATACTCCTAGAAAGATATGGGCTATCTGATCTTTTTTTTTAACGACTTGCACCGGACAGTGTGAAGTTCATATTTATAGAGCGGAAAAAAATTACAAAATTACAACTCTGGGAAGTCGTAACCAGGAAAACAAAGAGAAAATAACCACCAACCACACACTGACAACACCAACACATATATCCAGGAGAAACTAGCACCGAACCGACCACTGCTAAGCCAACAAAGAAAATTACAGCCGAGATCACCAAAACCCAATCCTTACACCCGACAACAAATTAAACTCCATTCTAGCCATATATTTGGGATTGAGGGAGAGACACTAACAGATCTAGCGGAGTAATCAAGTGAATTCATTGATCAAGTGGAGTACATCGTCTGATCTTCACAATTAAATCACCAAATTATTAATGTCTTTAGCAAGCATAGTGCATAACTGCATATCTTCACTGCTAGATCAATATACTAATATCAAACATGCAGAAGTTTATTTTTTTTAAAAAAAGACATGCATGAAAATTTGATCAGTTAATTTTTGCCATGTTTGATGTGGCTCAGATCCACTTACTTCGTGCCACACCCATTATCTCCATCAGTCATCCCCAAATCCAACCAGAGCTCGAGCTCGCCACGGATGACCCACCACCACCACCCATGCACGCATGGATGACGACAAGCTCGCCCTCGCCGTGGCGCACGTCGCGTTCCCGGACGTAGAGCCTCATGCCCGCCCAATCTATCCGTTAATAAAAACTAACAACATATATCGGTAATCCAATAAAAAAACACCTTATTTTTAATTTATACTTAATTTGGTAGACATGTTTCATAAACAAAATAAGTCTTAACATATTTGTAGAGGACGAAGGAGATTATAAATAATTGCTTATGAGAACTAACAAGGGCGTTCCTACGTTATACTACCCGGGGTCACAGAATCCCAGGTAGATTATTCAAATCGTATCTAAATTACACTATATTAATTAATATATTAGTCAATAATTAGATAAATAGTATGTATTGGACCTTGGTAATTTTTTTCTTGGTTCGCCACTGCGGACTAATCAAATAAGCAATTTTAATAAAAAAAAATATGGAGAAATTGTACTTTCCAAGTGTGCAAATATTCTTTCGTTTATATTCCACTCTTATTAGCGTCTCAAACATAACCTACGATACATGCATGCCAGCGTGACTGCGCGGGCTATCTTCCTAGTTCCATAGAAATTTCATATAATTTTATAGGATTCATTTATTTGATTCAAAAGCCTATATAGAAAAAATCCTTCAAAATTTCTATGATTTTTGTTTGAATCAAATGGGGCCTGAATTTTTTGGTGTGCCTAGATTGCTAATAATTAAAACCACCTCTTCAAGGATTAATAGACGAGAAGATGTTCTGCCTAGGAGCGTCGATGACACAAACTGTCCACTAATGTCGGGCTATCATGCATCCTTCAAATTTATCATGTCCTTGGATTTCATAGCCATCCAACTAACCCTACATCATCTGAAGCACGAATCGGCAGTGTCTAGCTACACCAAAACAACACCTTAGCTCAAGATTGATCTTGTAGTGGACTCTACACATTCCTGATGCCTCATAAGCCGATACTTGGTATTGTATTGTAAAAGTAGTAGCAGAAAAAAAAACCTTTTTCTATCAATTTTAAGCTTCACTGTGAGTGCATGACAAACCAACAAATCTCTTCTGCTGACTGCTGGCGTTGGGTTGCGTACTCTATTGACCTCTTAATATATTTATAGGCACACATCTTTATTCGGAGAAAAAAAATTGTAGGACACGTATGGACAAGAGTAAAAATGCAAAAAATAAAATAAAACATAAAACTATATATATGTACACGTAGACGACATTGGGGACTAGGGGTAGTAGGCATCATTTTTCAATGTAACTTATTCTCTGCAGAGCTTCATTCACTGCAGAACAATCCATATAATTACCGATCGATCATTTTTCAACTTGTTTTGCCGAATGGTACACACATAAAGTTCGTATTAGGGTCCTCTACTATATCGAATTTCAAAGATTAGCCACCTGGTAAATGATACTCTGCTGCACACGACTACTATGAAAATATCACATGCATGCTTTTAATTAAACGTTACAAACATCAGTATCATTCGTACGTTCCCAAGTAAGTAGATAATTCAAATGTGTGTATGTACAATTGTAACTAATGTATAACTGTCAGAAAAAAAATGTTCAACACTCAGCTGGAAAACAAAATGAACGCGTTACCTGCGCGGCGGCTCCAATCAACAGCTCAACATACATAGGGCCGAGAAGAAGGTGACAGCATGGATCCTATACGCATCCCTCTCCTACTGCAATTGCTATTAGTTATTCAATTACCTGTCCCACAAAATGAAGCTCAATTCACTCCATGTTGAGTTCAAGTTCAATTCACTTCCGATATAATTTTAAAATTTTGAAAACTTTGCAGATTTTGGTGAGACTACATTCTTCCCGCGTTGCCAATAGGTTGAACCCTGATGATGAGTATGGCCATACGGATGTGTGATGTAGCGTTATTAGAGCACTGCAGTTCCTCCATCACATTACAAGCTTTAGGGTTGTTGTGACTGGAGAAGTCGAGGATCTCTTAGTACTCCCGATACCTCATAAACCTATTTGGGTATCCCATAAAGTTGTTGAATAAGAACTCATTTGTCTTCTAAATTCTAGATGAAAATATTGAATAAGAACTCATTTGTCTTCTAAATTCTAGATGAAAATATTGCTTAAATTGAAGCTTAGTGGATTTATGCTTTCAGTAGATTCATCACATCTGGTATGTATTTCCTTTCAAGCCAGCTGTGAGCGAGAAACTAAAGAACTCCCTCGGGTTGGGCTTGTGTGGTCTGCTATACAATCTTTTTTATAGACAAAGACCTTTATAGCAGGAGATAATATTTAATGTCCTATTATATAGGCTAATATGCATCGTGCATATATACAGTGCATTTCAGAGTGAGTGAGTGTAACGATTGGCTGCAAGGGTGCACTTACATTAATTTGTTGGGTAGATGCCATTTTTACATATGATTTTTTTTTTGTCTCAGCTTCATGCACGGTGGAATGTCCATGTTATTTTGGATCTTCACTGTTGCACGTTGGACTTGTTAAATGGCTTTACTAAATAGAAAAATATGGCCTACCTGATCTTTGTGCACAAGTTAGTGCAATATCATGCAATCCCATTGACAGTGAATTCATTACTCAAATACTCATTCCGTTTCATATTATAAGTCGTTTGATTATTTTCCTAGTCAAACTTCTTCAGGTTTAACCAAGTTTATAAAAAATATAATAGTATTTTGAACACAAAATAAAAAACATTATCAAAACATAGTCAATGCACTACTAAAGGAATCATTTTCCTAGACGCCGGCCCCGTTTGATTCCAGGCTAGCCGTAAGTGGCGCCGCCTGGAAAAACCGGGCGACCGGCGCCGGGAAAATGCATTTCTTAATCCGACCACACATGATAATCCCATTATCCCACGCGGCTGCTTAAGAGGACCGCACGAAAAAAATCAATTTTTGCGAGCGGGCATATTAAGTGGACCGCACACGAAAATACCTTTCCCTCCCACTCACTTCAAAATTTTCACACCTATTCTCCCTTACTTTTCTTTTTTTTATTTTCACTCCTCTCTCTCTCTCTTTCCACCTCTTTCTCTTCTCCTCCCCTCTCCTCTTTCCGGGGGATGCGGCCGGCTCGGCGGCGCCACCGACGAGGCGGCGGCCAAGAACGGGTGGGAGGCGACGTGGCGTGGACTAGGCGGGCACGGCGTCGAGCGGCTCAACGGACGGCGGCAGTGAGGGCACGGCAGGGAGGGATGACGGCAATACCCAGATCCGGCGCGGTGGCGGCCGGCGCGACGGTGGCGGGGGCAGGCAGATCCGACGGCTGTGGCCGTGAGCGGTTGGCTCGAGATCGGCAGTGGTGGCGGGTCGCGACGGCGAGGGGCGACGGCAACCGTCCCCGCCCGGATTCTAGGGTTAGGGTGGTGGCGGCGGCGACGCGACGACAGCGATGATGATGAGTTGCAACGGGCTTGGTAGCAGTGGCGCGACGACGGCGATGACGACGGGAGCGGCAGCGGGCGATTCTAGGGTTATGGTTAGGGTTTTTTTTATTTTTCGATTTTTTTTGTGTTTTTTTTTGCGTGCGGGCGGTATTACTTGACCGCACGGGATAATCGATTATCCCGTGCGGTTAGGCCACCCGCACGCGAAAATATTGATTTTCGTAGACCCCTGGATGTAGACGGGCGCTACCTCCGCACAAAAAAAATTGATTTTGTACTAGTGCTGCTAGATTTAATGAAACCAATTTGATATTTATATATTGCTAAATTTTTTTATAATTTTTGTCAAACTTAACAAAGTTTGATTAGGCAAAAAGTCAAACGAATTATAATATGAAACAGATGGAGTATGTATTATCTTATCTTCACAATTAAATCACTAAATTATTAATGTCTTTAACAAGCATAGTGCATAACTGCATATCTTCACAGCTTGATTAGTACAGTATAATATCAAACATGCAGAAGTTAAACTAAAAATAAAGACATGCATGAATTGATTAGAAAAAAATAATAATTCGATCAGCTAATTTTTGCCATGTTTGATGTGGCTCAGATCCACTTACTTCGCGCCACACCCTTCGTCTCCATCACTCATCCCCAAATCCAACCAGACCTCGCCACATCACCCATGCACGCATGGATGACGACAAGCTCGCCCTCGCCGTGGCGCACGTCGCGTTCCCGGACGGCGACCTGTTCACGTTCCCGGACTTGGAGCCCCACGGCGCCGGCGCCGGCGGCGAGGGCGGCACCGCCGGCTACCTCGCCGCGTGCGGCGACCGCCTCCTCCTCGCCGACGACGAGTACGGCGTGCTCCGCCTCACCAGCCCGCTGACGGGGGACACGGTGGTGCTCCCCGGCTTGGTGATCGGCGGCGGCGTCAGCGTCCGCGACGTGCCGGTGGTGCTCGCCGACGAGGCGGCGCCGTCCGGCACGGCGCCGCGGCGGTGGAGGGACAGCGAGGAGATGTCCGTGCTGAAGCTGGTCGTGTGCCCCGTCGGCGGCGGCGGCGGCGGCCTCGTCGTCGCCGCCATCGTCGGCCGCGAGCACTTCGCCAAGGTGGCGCTCTGCACGCCTGAGGGGTTCGTGTGGTCGATCAGCGCGCGCGACCGGTGGCGGTGGTACGACGACATGGCGTTCCACGGCGGGCGCCTCTACGCTCTCACCCAGGCCGAGGACCTCCTCGCCTTCGACGTCGTCGACGCCGGCGACGGCGAGCCCGTGGTCACCGGCGTCGAGCGCGTCGTCCGCAGCAGCGTGGACGCGTTGGACGTCGAGGACACCCGGATGCACTACCTCGTGACGTCGCTCGACGGCGCGCTGCTGATGGTGCGCCGCGAGATGGCGGACGCTGGGAGCACGGACGGGTTCGAGGTGTTCGAGGCCGACCTGGCGGCGTCGCGGTGGGTGGAGGTGGGCGGGCTGGGCGCCGGCGGCGAGGCGCTGTTCGTCGGCAGGCTGTGCTCCAGGGCGGTGCGCGCGCCGGACGACGGCGACCAGATCTTCTTCCTCGACGACACCGACGGCCTGTCATTCCGGTGGGAGCTCCAGCCGCGGCCGCCGTACCAGGTCGCCGCGTACGACATGGTCCGGCGAACGTTCAGCATGCTCATGTGGAAGAAGCCATTGGAGGACGGCAACACGCCGGTGACATGGCTCTTCCCCGACGACGACGATGACGACGATAGAGTGACCAAGTGATCAAGCCATTAGGATTGGCAGATCGATCAAAACCATACAATTATGGCGAAATAAATCCATATTAATTTCATGAATCATCATCATCATCCAGGGCTCTGCTGCACAACATGGAATGGAAGTGGGTTAAATGCTCCTGATGCCTCACAAACCTAGCTAACCTATATGTTTTATACTTCTAATTAACGTGAAAAAAATAGAAAAAAAACAACAACCCGTTTAAATCAAATGCTAGATGTGCAATTTTTTGCGAGTGAGGGATGCGCGCGCGCGCGCACATATATATATATATATATATATATATATATATATATATATATATATATATATATATATATATATATATATATATATAATATTGTATTATACATTCTCTTGTTTTATAGATGAACCCTTTTCAATGGGAAATTGTATCTTTTTCACTAGAACCAACCACCAAAGAAGTCCATTTCTATGGTTAACAAACATAACTCCGGTGCCCCACTTACATTACAATATATATTTCTTGCACGCATGATCGAGCACTATATATATATTTATATATAGTAGACACAAAGGGTCCTACACTATAATGTGCACTCAAGCAGATATCAATAGTGCTTCAGAAAGTTCTCCATGCGGTGAAATTAAGACATATACAACAGTGTGTTTGTACTACATTCTACTCGTGTCAAAAACATGGAGATGTTGTTTTGGGAACTAATATGCATGGCCACCAATTTAAAGTATAACCCCGATCAACAATTAGTTTCTATTACAATATATATGTATATATACAACCTAAAGGAGTTATTATATTATAAAAGTATTATTCAACACGGCACTATCACAGAACAGCTTATCAGTGCCGGTTCAAGATAACTCGATACTGATGATGGTTTTCCGTCCCAAAATACAAGCTTGCGCCATGCATATGTTCTCTTGGCACTGATGGGGAGATATCAGTACCGGGTCTTACAACCATTCGGCACTAATTGTTTGGCAACATATCAATGCGGAGTGTTGCTATTAATCGGCACTGATGAGTAACGCATCAGTGTCGGGTCTTGCCAGTTGGAGCGTGATAACTAATTTTGGTAGGAAAAACATCAGTGCCGGGTTTTTAAGAGTACTCGGCACTAATGCCACTCACATCAGTGTCAGGTATTCTTATGATCCAGCATTGATGATCTCAACCATATTATTTTTGTTTATTTAGGATATATGAACTTAACCTTTTCATACGTACTCGGATTGCAACAAAACATATATGGGAATTGTAGCTCTCAACGAGATCTATGATTTTGTAGTTGACAAATTTTTCATTTGAATTCTTTTAAATATTCAAATCCATAATTTAAATCTCGGTAAGGATGGCTCAAAAGGAAAAAAAAATATTCATTTGCTAACAAGATTGATGTGTAGGTGAGTTGGTAAAGATAGGTGCATGAGAGGAGAGGTTTTTAGGTTCGAATCTACACCATGACAAGAATTATATTTGAGTTGAAGAAATAGTGGTTGCACCTTCATATATACATAGCTATACGCTTCTTGACGTCAATTCTTGTTTGTAGGATTATTTACACTTGCATCCTATTTGTGGGTGTGTCCAATGTCTCACTTCACAGTCCATCTCTCAGTCGTGCCGAACAATGTCTCACTGCACACAGTCCATCTCAGTCGTGCCGAACACATATAATGTACTCAATCATGCTAAAGTGAAATTGTTGCAACATAATGTTTGCACAAGACTTCAACAGAGAGATGAACGTTGCTAAGCACTCCTGTCGTCTCACATTCCTATAGGAGAAATGTGCATGATATGGAGAAATTCTTTTCTCTGAGGAAATCCTTGTCTCTTTTCTTTGCGGGGTGTATGGATGACTCATTTGATATACTTTCAGCTAGAAATCTTATGTTGTTGAGTTTTGAATTTTGCTGCGCCCTCTTACGCCAAAGAAAAGATCGATTCTTTTTTTTTGTTGCATTGTTGTTCTTGTGTTTGTGAATTTGGAGTAGTCGCTACACACCATATATATTGCAAGATTGCCAAACATTTTGATTTCAAGGGCCTACATTTAATAGATTGAGATTATAAAATGTTCCATGCGACTCCCATGATATCCTGGACAAATACTCATTGTTAATATATCTAATTGCTTCGTATACCAAATAGAGGAATTTTTATGGTCCAGCAGGCAGTTTCAGTACCAAATCTCGTCCATTGGATTGAAGGGATCTAACGGTGTTTGGCATGGAAGGGCATCACTGTAATTTAGCATTAGACAAGCGATTGAATCGGCTTGAGTATCATGAAAGAAACCCTACGTCGTTTTCTCTCGATCTGAAATCATGTCAGCGCTGCTCCTGGGAGGGAGGTTGATTTGCTCTTGGTTTGTACTTCCACGGTGGCGCTTCCTTCGTCGCTACAATCGTTATCGTTGATTTCATCGCCACCGCGTTCATCACTGGAGCGGTCTTGCTGTTGTTGCTGTTGCACTCCTCGCTAAAGCGCTCATCGACACCGCAATGCTCGCTGCCAGCAACAAACAAAGTTGGGGGAAGTTTCGATATAACTTATCTGTGGGGCACGAAGGATGGTGAGAAGATGAAATCCCCGAAGGTATTCAATTGGGCAGAGATCAGGAAGGAGTAGATGAAGACAAATGTGTCATTGGATTGGATTCATGAGGTATGATATATTCTTTCATTCAATGAGAGGACGAATATGGAGAGACGACCGCGCGTGGCGCTAGCTGGGAGAGAGGATGAGTAGGGAGAAAAACACTACGACACCACACAAGGATAAGACGACACAAGTGCGTTCCGAAAGCATGCCCATCCTACCTAGCTTGATCGGACGGTCAGATTTGATTTGTTACAACGAGATATAGGTACCTCAAGATACCACTTGTTGGATCAAAACAAATTTCTTTAGGGAAAGATTGTCCCCAGATTCATTTATTTGGACAGAAGAGTAAGTTTAGTATTATTAAATAATTTGCAACTATATAGCTTAACTACGAAGCTAACGGCCCGGCGAGAAATAACTAGGAAGCTAACAAGTTGGACAATACAGTTGATCAAACGTGAAACCAGAAAATTTTTACTTGTACAAACATGCGATGATTAATCTTGGTGATGAACAATTGTCAAAGGTAAGTATTTATTGAAAATGCAGTGAACAGTGTTTTCTGACTGTCGGTGAACAGTGTGTTGGCACTGGGAGCCTGTCAAACTAAGCAATGCGCACCAATTAGATCGGAGGTGTCCAGGTAGCCCGACGGTCAAACCGGCAGACTCTGGGAGGGAGTCAGTTTTGGGTTGTTTTCGTGAAATTTCTAGATTGTTTCATATTTATGACTACTAAATCATTTCTATACATATGTGATATTGTTTGTGTGCTGATATGAGTCAAGTTGGTGCTAACTTGTACTCGGACATAGAGTTTCATTGTTGTTCATGTGCATGTGTTGCTTGAGGCCGTGGGAGTATAGCTGGTGATGGATTGGGACTAGGCTTGTGAAAAGTTAAGGTCTAGACAATCAATGACATGATGCGGGATGCTCAGGCTAGACAACATGCACGTGGAGGTGAAAGTTTTCATATGACATATACCTGGTGTTGTGTGCGTTTAGAAAGAGTCAAAATTTGGATTGCAGTACAAGTTTGGAAACATTAGAGTGCGGAGTTGTATGGGGATGCTCTTTCCCTGGTTTGATAGGTTTCCTATATATGTGATCAATATTCCTAGTTGTAGTTGGATTCGTAACTAGGGGCAACCACGTTGTGGGCACAAATAGAAGAGGGGTTGATTCTAAAAGATTTCGACTTTCTAGGAGATGAGTGTTAGGGTTTGCTTCAAGATTTCAATCCTAGTTCGTGAGGAGAGATGAGTCCATTAGATGTATTTTGTAAACACATATTGATGCAATAAAGTTTTGTCGATACATGTTTTTCTGGGTTCCGACACGGTCAGACTGTTAGGATTATGCCGGTCTAACCGGCGGCGAGCAACCGGTCAGACCGGCTGTGGCGAGAAGGCAGTAGGCAAGGAGGTGGCAATTTGACCGGCTAGACTACATTGGTCAGACTGGCGGCAAAGTGCGGTCATACCGTTGTACGTATGGCGGTCAGACCGGCTACGCCAAGGATTTCATCAGGTTAGAGGGTAATTTTTTTAATTCTATGGAAAGATCTAATACGAATGTTATACAAGGGTAATGATTATATAAATAGAAAGTATAGAAATTTTTTGTTGAACTAATATACACATTTTAGGAGGAAATATTATACGTAGAAAATTTAACATTTTTTATAAAAAACACTACTAGAAAAATAATTTATTGCCACGAAAAAAATTGTAGCATCAATGCTAAAATTGTTGCAATAGATACATGTTGCCACAATCTTAAAATCGTTGCTAGCCGTGGTAATAAATAGCGTGGTAATAGGTTATTGCAACGATTTTTATTTAGTTGCAATAAATTTTGTTATTGCCATAAAATGTATGTGGCAAAAAATATATATTGCAACACTTCATATCGTTGCAATAAATAACTATTGCCACCACTCTATGTGTGGCATTAGTTCTACGTACCAAATTAAATATTTCAATATTAATTTATCATCCTAACTATTTTCTTTTGATATCTTGTCATGGCTAGGATTCGAACCCAAGATCTCTCCTTCACGCGCGCTCTCCATGACCAACTCACCTACGCATCAATTTTGTTTAAAAATACATATAATTCCATTTGAGACTGCTTAACTGAGATTTGAATCATGAATTTGAGTATTTAAAAGATTTCAAATGAAAAATTTAAATTGTAGATCTCATCGAGAGGTATAAATTTCATATAAAATTTGTCCTAATCCGTGTCCATATGAAAAGAATAAGCTAAATTATGAGATGATAAATTTTTTATTGCAACGTATTTGTTGATCATGGCAATAGAAAATAGTGAAAGTACCATGTATTGTGCAAATTGCCACAAAAATTAAATTTGTGGCGATAGAACATGTTTTTTTGCAATAGCAATATTTTTATGGCGATAGCTCATTTCCTATTGCAACAAAAATACTGAATAAAACAACGATTGTAAATCATTGCAACAAAGTATAGTTATTTGCCACAGAAAAATTATCATTGCGATAGTACAATATATTGCCCCAAATTATTTTCGTTGCAATTAATTGGTGGCAATAGCTCAATTATCTTGTAGTGAAAATGAATGTATATCATTTTTAAGGATGGTAAATATAATCATTACTCTTGTATAACATTCGTATTAGATGATATGTAAACACAACAAATATGCTATAGGTAGCATAAATAAAATCAAACATATACTCTTTTCAATAAATAAAATATTTTAAAATTTTGATGATATAAAAATAATCTTGTCGTGGAAAAACCTAATGCAACGCACTCATGAATATAATAGTTTTATACAAGTGTCTACACTTCCAATAATATGCTGCAAATATTTCTATATTCCTTCCACGCCTAAGAGAAAAATTGACCATATCTTAGCTATTAAACGGTCAACTAACAACATGGCTATAAATGTGATCAAAATAAAAATTCAAGGGCATACAAGGGAGTGAATAAAACTTACGGGTATATAAGGGATCAGCTAAAGTTCTAGGGACATGTAAGTAATTTTCTCTTAAATATTTTGTTCACATAGTTAGGGAATATGGCCAGAAACAAGCAACAATTAATTAGGTCCTCAGTGCTAATTGGTTTTTAGAATTAACTTGCAAGCACCTCAAAAAACACAACTGCAATTAATCTTTTGAATTGTGTGTGTTGATCCCTATGTAGCTAAACATGAAATCACATAAATAACCTATGAAACTTAGAGTGGAGACGATACTAAATGGCAACTTCAGTGGAATTAGGAATGAAAAGTAGCAAATGTAATATATAATTAAAAAAACATAATGGGCTATTAATAACTTCTCTAGTAATAGAAAATTTTGGCCTACTTCTTCAACTGTCCAATGCTGAAAATGTTTCTTTGATTTTGGTGATTTCAGCATAAACATCTTGGATTAATGGACGATCTCCAGGTGACTCCAGAGAGCATTGTAGACCAATTTTCAGCATCTGTGTGATACATCTCTCCATTATGCTCATTTCATCAACGTCATTATCTAAATCATGGTTCCTTCCTTCATGTGTATACCGTGGAATGATACTGGCCTCTAAAATCTCAACAACATTATGTGGATATGCACAGTCCACTAATTTGTGAATGTTTAGCCCATCCTTGAACATGTCATCAGTTGGATGCTTTCCTGTGAGCATTTCTAGCAGAATAACTCCATAGCTATAGACATCGCCTGCAGTTGATATTTGGCAACCCATCCCATATTCTGCATTCAATATTAACAGAATTGTTTTAAAAATATTCTAATTTGCTAAGCTGGCTTCAAGAGACAGTATATGAAGTAAGTATTCAGTCCTTAAAATAACAAGGTTAGTAGCGAAAGCAAGAATTCACATGTGAAGAAAACAAGCTTAAATTTCTTGGATGATAGTCGTATATGTATTTCTGAATAAGATACGCCTAAATTAGTCAATATGAAGAATATATAGAAGCATGAATGTTCACCTGGTGCAATATATCCAACTGACCCTCTTGGTCCTGCTATGCTTGATAAACTGTTAAGCCCTGCTGAAGAATGGTTACAGATAAAGTCACTAACATGAGCAACCATGTCCTCATCCAAAAGTACATTACTTGGCTTCAAATCACAGTGAACAAGCGGAGGTGTGCACCAGTTATGGAGATAATCCAAGGCAGCAGCAATGTCCGTTGCTATCTGTATAATTGATCCTAGACCTAATGGTCTTCTTTGTCGATGTTTTTGTACTTTTGGATGAAGCCAACTTTCTAGGTTACCATTAGCCATGTACTCCAAAATTAGAGCTTTAAACTCTTTTCCCATTGGATCGAAGGAGGAACATAGACTAATCACATGCATGAGATTTCGGTGCCGAGTGTTCCTTAGCACCTCGCATTCAGCCAAGAAGTTATTTGATGCTCCGATTTCGTCAAGTTTGAATACCTTAATGGCAACTGGCTCTGCATCAATTTTGAATCTACCTATGTAGACCACCCCAAATGCCCCGGAACCAACCAAGTTGTCTGATGAAAATTCATTGGTAGCTTTGGCAATCTCAGCATATGTGAACTTCCACTCCTTACAAGACTGATCAATTTGCTTTCCCAGGTTATTTCGCTTCTTGTAAAGAAATGTGGCAACACATATCATTAGGAATGTAGCAGCACTAGCAAGTGGGACAACTATTGGGATGATATAGGATTTCTTGTTTGTTTTGGATGATGTTGATGTGCAAAGTGGTAATTGCAGCATTGAAGACCCTGTGCATAATTCCCTATTCCCTTGTACGAACACCTTACTTGAATTGCTAAATACACCATATGTAGGAACCATTCCCTCGAGATTGTTGAAGGATAAGTTGAGGAGCTGCAAAGAGCTGAATGTCTCAAAAAATTTTGGGATTTCACCAGACAAGTTATTCTGTGAGAGATCCATCTCATTGATGCCTCTTAAACTCGTGAAGGAGTCCGGGATACTCCCATTTAGAAAATTCACTTCTAATTGTAGGGACTCCAAGTGAAGGCACTCACCAAGTGTATGCGGAATCTCTCCAGATAATTGGTTGTTGGAAATGTTAATAGAGTCAAGGTTAATTAAACTACCAATCTTAGATGGGATGGGTCCACTAAATCCATTGTAAGACAAATCTAGGCCTTTTGAAAGTGAGGAGATCGACAAGAGCTCGGGTGGAATGATTCCATTGAAGGTATTACATGAGAGGTTCAGCATTACCAAATTTTTGCACCTTCCTATGCTTGAAGGTATGGCCCCACTAAAGTTGTTCTCTTGGAGATAAAGCTCACCTAATTTTTCAAGTTTTCCAATTGATTGTGGGATTTCCCCAGAAAGATTATTGCGATGTAACCCTAGGACAAACAAGTTTACAAGGTTACAAAGTGTTTCAGGAATGTCCCCTGAGATTAAGTTTTCTGCTAGATGAAGAACAGTGAGGTTATTGAGGTTTCCTATCTCTGAAGGTATGGTCCCTGCAATTCTGTTGTTGGTCATATATAACGTTTGCAAGCTTCCTGGGAGATTGCCAATGGAACTAGGTAAGATTCCATGAATCCTGTTGTTATCCAAATATATTGCCACCAGTTTGGTAGAGTTTATTTTTGAGGACAAGGATGTCCAGTCTACAGATTCAAATAGGTTGGCACCAAGGTCCAACTGGGTCAAGTTTTGCAAAGCCCAGAAAGAAGGAACAACACCAGTGAATGTGTTATCACGGACCTCTAGCACTTGAAGGTTCAAGGCATTAACTAAAGAGGTTGGCAGTGTGTCGGTGACATGGGACCGGGAGTATCACTACTAAAGGCTTGGACAGGAGCAATCACCCACGAGGCCTGACCCCCTTGGGGGGGTCGGGCCCGAGGGTGACGTGGCCGCCCCCCCTCTTTGTCTCCCCGAGGGGTCAGACCGCTTCCGTTTCAGCCCTGAGGGCTGAGGCGCCCCGACCCCTTGCAGGTTTGGCGCCGCATGAGTGGGTTAGGTGAGCGCAGCGGGGCTCACCTAACCGCATTTATTGCGATTAGGACAAGCGCGTCACGCCGCATGTAACGCAGTGCAGCGCGCTCGTTTATCCGGTCTGTGATCAGTCGCAGACCAGATCGTGGGTTAGGTGGCGACAGGCGGTCTGACACACGCCTCGCCCCGTCCTGTCAGGATGAGCGCATCCAAGCACTCGTCCCTAGCCGGAGCCGGCGTGTTACCTCCTGGAGATGGCACGTTGGTCCCGGTCAGACATATGCTAGGCTTCATCCCAACCATTACAAGCAAGGTGTTGTATGAAGAAGGGCAAACATGCAGATTGCTAAACTGACGCGTGGTGGACAAGAATGACCGACATGACCGGACTGATACTGGTCATGTCATCAGCAGACAGCCATGATCCCACGACGCGCCTACTTCCGACGAAAGTGGAGGTAGGTATGGGCCGTCCCATCAGAAGATGATTCGGTGGGCAACCATGCAAATCTCCGTCGATTCATGAAGAGAAGGGAAGTCAAATTGGTAAAAAGAGAGGCAAGTCCCCACACAAAAAAGAGAGGTGGTGCATGTGGTATCCTTGAGATATAAAAGGAGGACCTTGCCCACTGATGAGGGGGATTCGGATGGGGAGAGCTAGATTGAGAAAAAGGGGAGAGCTAGATTGAGAAAAAGGGGAGAGAATATTTAGAGTTTGAGCTCTCTCGCTCTCGAGCTCTTTGTAAGCTTCTTCATACACAGATCCACCAAAAACACAGGAGTAGGGTATTACGCTTCTCAGCGGCCCGAACCTGTATACATCGCCCGTGTCTTGAGTGTTTCCACTCTCGCGAACCTTCCACAGACCAAGAGCTTAGAACTTCACCCAGGGCCCCCGGCCGAACCGGCAAAGGGGGGCCTGCGCGGTCTCCCGGTGAGGAGCCCCACGCTCCGTCATCTGGCGCGTCAGATAGGGGGCTTTGCGTGTGTTTTTCTAAGCTCTCGTATTCTTTCGTGGGCGCCAAGCTTTTCCTGTTCAGCCCAATGGCCGAGCAAGCAAACGCGCCCAACCTTTCTCCGAGCATCAGCGGAGACGACGGGGAGCCAAACCCACGCCGTCGAGCTCGTACTCCACCGCCCCCTCCACGCCAAAGTCCTAGGCGGGAGGAGGCGCTCAAGAGGGTCGAAGGATCCGCGACTTCGACATCCACGGGTGATGGAGAAGGGCGGCGAGATGGGGAGCGTCGCATCCTCGTCTACGGTGACGGCAGCACGCCCCAGGGCACGCTCCAAGCTGCGGGCGCGCTCCTACGTCACCCGCCCGTCGTCCCTGACCCGGAGTCTCCAGCCCAACGTTGGCTGGACGACGTTGCCAAATTGGTCATGACGGCGCGGCAGCGCCTAGATGCTGGTGGACGGACCTCCGCCACAAAGACCTCTGGTACTGCTGCCACCGGCTCCGCGTCGTCAAGACGAAGGGCGCGGCGAGCGGCGGCCGCTGTTCGCCATTCGGCCGCCACTCCTTCGTCAACGCCTCCGACCCGGGAAGATCCGCGTGGGGGGCCGGACGTCCGCACCAGCATCGAGCGCCGGCGTAATGGCCGACGTGCTGCCCACGCAACGGAGGGCGCCTCCTCGTCCAGAGTGTCACCTCAACACGGACGCGGGGATCAGCCCTCCGTGCCCCTGGTTGGTGGTGTCGGCTGTAGAGCCTTTGTGGCGAGTCTTCGGAATGTCCGTTGGCCCCCAAGGTTCCGGCCCACCATCGCCGAAAAATATGACGGGAGCGTCAACCCCGCCGAGTTTCTCCAGGTCTACACGACCGGGATCGAGGCCGCTGGGGGTGACGACAGGGTCATGGCGAATTTCCTTCCCATGGCCCTGAAGGGGCAGGCGCGGGGTTGGCTAATGAACTTGCCACCCGCATCTGTCCACTCTTGGGAGGATTTGTGCCAACAGTTCACTATGAACTTTCAAGGCACATATCCGCGCCCAGGTGAGGAAGCGGACTTGCACGCAGTACAGCGAAGGGATGATGAGTCACTTCGCTCGTACATTCAGCGGTTCTGTCAAGTCCGCAACACCATACCATGCATCCCTGCACACGCGGTGATCTACGCGTTCAGGGGGGGTGTGCGGCACAACCGCATGCTCGAAAAAATCGCCTCCAAAGAGCCCCAGACTACCGCGGAGCTTTTTCAGCTCGCGGACCGAGTGGCTCGTAAGGAGGAGGCATGGACCCGGAACCCCTCCGGTTCCGGTGTGGCAGCTTCGGCCGCCCCCGGATCCGCTGCTCAGACAGGGCGACGTGACAGGAGGAGGAAGAAGAGGTCAGCCCATTCCGACAACGAGGGTCATGTCCTCGCCGTCGAGGGCGCTTCGCGGGCCACCCGAAAGGGGAGGCCTGCGAGCGACAAAAAGAAGAAGGCCAGCGCTCCTAGCAGGGAGCGCCCAACCGGCAAGTGGTGCACCGTCCACAACACCTCCCTTCACGACCTCGCGGACTGCCGCGCAGTCAAAAGTTTGGCTGAGCGGACGAGGAAGTGGGAGGAGGAGAGGAGGCAGGAGCGCCGTGAGGGCAAGTCCCCGGCGGTTCCTTCCGGCAATCGGCGAAGTGAGGCCAAGCAGAAGGCCCCCGCCGAGGACATCGATGATGGCGATGATGACCTAGGTTTCCAAGAGCCTGGGGCCACTATTGCCACTGTCGATGGGGGAGCGTGTGCTCACGTTTCTCGCCGGAGCCTCAAGGCCATGAAGCGAGAGCTTCTGGCCGCGACCCCTACTCATGAGGCGACGCGCCGGGCGCGATGGTCGGAGGTTGCCCTCACCTTCGACCAGACCGACCACCCCCTGTGCGTTGCCCGGGGAGGACAGATCGCAATGGTGGTTTCCCCCACTATTTGCAACGTGAAGCTAAGGCGTGTCCTCATTGATGGGGGAGCAGCCCTCAACATCCTTTCCCCCGCAGCCTTTGATGCTATCAAGGCCCCGGGGATGGTGCTCCGGCCGTCCCAGCCGATTATCGGTGTGACGCCGGGTCACACTTGGCCGTTAGGTCATATTGACCTCCCAGTCACCTTCGGTGGATCCGCCAATTTCCGCACGGAGCTGGTGAGCTTTGATGTGGCGGACCTCAGTCTGCCCTAC
The DNA here is from genome assembly GCF_034140825.1 of Oryza sativa Japonica Group. Taxonomy (NCBI): domain Eukaryota; kingdom Viridiplantae; phylum Streptophyta; class Magnoliopsida; order Poales; family Poaceae; genus Oryza; species Oryza sativa. Next base: position 26,379,166 of record NC_089045.1, read on the forward strand.
AACGCGGTCCTAGGGAGGCCCGCGTTGGTGAAGTTCATGGCGGCGGTCCACTATGCCTACCTCCAGATGAAGATGCCGGGCCATGGCGACCTCAAAGTCGCGCTCGCTTGTATGGAGCAGCGCGCGGACCACCTCGCCGCTGCGTCCAAGCCCGAGGGTGGCGACGAAAGGCTTAGCACCTCTGTCCCCGCCGCCCCGAGGCAGCGGATGATCACATGCGACGAGGTCCCGGTCAAGGAGGTTGCCCTGGGCGACGGCCCGTCCAAGACCACACGGGTCGGTGGTCTTCTGGATAGCAAATAGGAAGACGCGCTCGTCTCCTTCCTGCGGGCAAACGCTGACGTCTTCGCATGGAGACCGGCGGACATGCCCGGGGTCCCCAGGGAGGTGATTGAGCACCGTCTCGCCGTGCGGCCGGGCGCAAGGCCAGTCCGGCAGAAAGTGCGGCGGCAGGCCCCGGAACGTCAAGCCTTCATCCGCGAGGAGGTGGCGCGACTTCTGGAGGCCGGATTCATCCGCGAGGTCATCCATCCGGAGTGGATGGCGAACCCGGTCGTCGTTCCCAAGGCGAACGGCAAGCTTCGGATGTGCATCGACTACACCGACCTTAACAAGGCATGTCCTAAGGACCCTTACCCCCTGCCTCGCATAGATCAGATTGTCGACTCCACTGCGGAGTGCGACCTTTTGTGTTTTTTAGATGCATACTCTGGTTACCATCAGATTCGCATGGCTAGGGAGGATGAGGAAAAAACTGCGTTCATTACCCCCATAGGAACTTATTGTTATACGACAATGCCCTTCGGGTTAAATAATGCAGGTCCTACTTTTCAGCGTACTACTCGAATTTCTTTGGGTAACCAAATAGGACGTAATGTTGAGGCTTATGTCGATGACTTGGTTGTAAAGACGCGCAACCAAGAGACCTTACTCTCGGATCTAGCGGAAACTTTTGAGAGTCTCCGCTCCGCCCGCATGAAACTGAATCCCGATAAGTGCGTGTTCGGTGTACCTGCGGGCAAGCTTCTCGGGTTCTTGGTCTCTGCCCGAGGCATCGAGGCCAACCCCGAGAAGATACGAGCTATAGAGCGGATGCGCCCCCCAGCAAACTTAGGGATGTGCAATGCGTCACCGGTTGTATGGCCGCCCTAAGTCGATTCATATCGAGGCTGGGAGAGAAGGCGCTACCCTTATTTAAGCTCCTCAAGCGCTCCGGGCCGTTTACTTGGACGGAGGAAGCTGAACGTGCCCTCACTCAATTGAAGGCGTATCTCAGCTCTCCCCCAGTTCTGGTCGCCCCTGAGCCAAATGAGCCCTTGCTACTCTACTTAGCGGCGACACCGCAAGTAGTTAGTGCAGCATTGGTTGTGGAGCGCGATGAGGAAAATCCTCATTCCGCGCATCCCCACCCTGTGCTGGCTTGGCCCGGGAGAGAGCAGGGAGGAGAGGCCCCCGAGCCAAACGGTGGCCCAAGGCCCCCGACGACCGGAGCTGGTTCTCTGCCCGCTTGTCAGACGGTGCCAGGTGCCCCCGACCCCCAGGATGGCCCGGCGGCCACTGCGGGAAGGCCGCACCTATCATCCTCTGACCCCGAGGCTAACCCTGTGCTGACTCGACCCGGGAGAGAGCAGGGAGAAGAGGCCCCCGAGCCGAACGGTGGCTTAAGGCCCCTGACGATCGGAGTTGGCCTCTCGCCCGTTTGTCCGACGACGCCAGGAGCCCCCGACCCCTAGGACAGCCCCGAGGCCACTGTGGGAAGGCCGCCCCTGTCGTCCTCCGACCCCGAGGTCGTCGGCACAGAAGACAAGTGCGCCCCGCGAGGCCACTTGGACGAAGAACGCCCCTGGGATGCGGCCCCTGGCGAAGAGGATCGGCCCCACCGAAAGGTGCAGCGGCCCGTTTACTTCGTTAGTGAGGCCCTCCGGGACGCCAAGACCCGATACCCTCAGGCCCAGAAGATGCTTTACGCTATTCTGATGGCTTCGAGGAAACTGCGCCATTATTTTCAGGCGCATCGGGTAACCGTGGTTACGTCTTACCCCCTCGGTCAAATCTTGCATAATCGAGAGGGTACAGGACGGGTGGTAAAATGGGCAATCGAACTTTCTGAGTTTGATTTGCACTTTGAACCACGCCATGCTATCAAGAGCCAGGCCCTTGCCGATTTTGTGGCAGAGTGGACCCCAGCACCCGAGCCCGTCTCAATCCCCGAGGCTAGCTCCGACCCCTCGCAGCTGCCTCACACCGCCCATTGGGTGATGCAGTTCGACGGCTCCCTGTCTCTTCAGGGCGTCGGTGCGGGGGTCACGTTGACCTCGCCGAGCAGAGACGTCCTCAGATACTTGGTTCGCCTTGACTTTCGGGCGACCAATAATATGGCAGAGTACGAGGGACTCCTTGCGGGACTCAGGGTGGCAGCTGGACTGGGGATCCGCCGCCTCCTTGTGTTAGGCGACTCCCAGCTGGTCGTTAACCAGGTCTGTAAGGAGTACCGGTGCTCTGACCCGCAGATGGACGCTTACGTGCGCCAGGTACGGCGTAAGGAGCGCTATTTTGACGGGATAGAGCTTCGGCACGTGCCCAGACGGGATAACATGGTTGCCGACGAACTCTCACGGCTCGCTTCCTCGCGAGCCCAGACCCCACCGGGCGCCTTTGAAGAAAGGCTTGCCCAGCCGTCGGCGCGACCTGACCCCTTAGGGGAGACGGACGCGCCTGACCGGCCCCCGAGGCCCGTCGGAGTCCAGGCCTCGGGACCCGAGGGGAGCGTTCCCAGCTCCCTTAGATTGATTGCTTGGATCACTGAGATCCAAGCATACCTCACAGATAAGACTCTACCCGAGGATCGCGAAGGGAGTGAACGCGTCCAGCGCATTTCCAAACGCTACGTGCTGGTAGAAGGGACCCTCTATCGGCGCGCGGCTAATGGAATCCTCCTGAAGTGCATTCCTCGGGAACAAGGCGTTGAGCTTCTCAACGATATCCATGAAGGCGAATGCGGAGCCCACTCCGCCTCGCGCACCTTGGTTGGTAAAGGCTTTCGTCAAGTTTTCTATTGGCCGACCGCTCTCAATGATGCAGTGGATCTGGTCCGGCGGTGTAGAGCGTGTCAATTCCACGCCAAGCGAATCAATCAGCCGGCCCAGGCCCTGCAGAACATACCTCTTTCATGGCCATTTGCTGTCTGGGGGCTCGATATCCTGGGACCGTTTAGGCGGGCCCTGGGTGGGTTTGAGTACCTGTATGTCGCAATCGACAAATTCACTAAGTGGCCCGAGGCTTATCCGGTCATCAAGATTGATAAGCACTCCGCACTTAAATTCATTAAGGGCATCACAGCCCGGTTTGGAGTGCCTAACCGTATTATTACGGATAACGGCACCCAATTCACTAGTGAGCTTTTCGGTGACTACTGCGAAGACATGGGCATCAAGCTCTGCTTCGCCTCACCTGCCCACCCCAGAAGCAATGGCCAAGTGGAGCGCGCCAATGCAGAAATCCTCAGAGCCCTTAAAACCAAGACCTTCAACATCCTCAAGAAGCACGGCAATTCGTGGATCGAGGAGTTGCCAGCGGTGCTCTGGGCAAACCAAACCACACCAAGCCGAGCAACCGGGGAAACGCCTTTCTTCCTCGTCTACGGCGCGGAAGCGGTTCTCCCATCCGAGCTCACCCTGAGGTCCCCTCGGGCCACCATGTACTGCGAGGCTGATCAAGATCAGCTTCGCAGAGATGACCTCGATTACTTAGAGGAGCGAAGGCGGCGCGCGGCCCTCCGAGCCGCGCGCTACCAACAGAGCCTGCGGCGCTACCATCAGCGCCACGTCTGGGCCCGATCACTCTGCGTCGACGACCTCGTCCTACGCCGCGTCCAAACGCGTGCTGGATTGAGCAAGCTCTCACCAATGTGGGAGGGTCCGTATCGAGTGATCGGCGTCCCCCGGCCAGGCTCCGTTCGGCTGGCCACGGGCTACGGCACAGAGCTGCCTAACCCATGGAACATCGAACACCTTCGTCGCTTCTACCCCTAAGGAGGATCAGGTGTCAGGTTTCGGGCTCGGGCCAACCCCGCACCCCCCTCGGGCGTGCAGGGTTGGCCGGGGGCTACCACATATGCATACTCTTATTTCTCTTATATCTGTATTTCAATAAAAGCATTTTCAATCTCCTAAAGGCTGTATCTGTACTGTTGTTTCCTTTTGAAGAATCTTAACTTGAAATAGGTCACTCGTGCTCAATCCTGCCCTCGGAGGCTCGGGTCGGCTAAAATCGCCAAACGGGGCCCAGAACCGAGCCGTGCCCCGGGGCGTGGTGAACTCCGGGGGGGAATCGGCAAAAACCCACAATCGGGTCACCCATAACCCTCGGTCACCACGTTCCCGGCCTGGCCAGTCTAGACACGTGGATCTCCCCAGGCACTAGCCCCGACCCGTGCCTTTTGAGGACTGGGACCTGGGCACGAGCCCTTAATCAAGCTAAGACACAAAAGGACCACGTCACATATCATCCTCATCTCATACACATAGCAAAATGAAATTGACACAAAAAATTTCTTCATTTTTGATTGCAGATTAAGTTAATTTATACAAAAAAGAGGACCGAAGGCCTTAGAAAAAAGAAAAGAAGAAAACTGAAGATTGGCAGGGGCCTAGGGGCTCAATCCGACGCGCCCGGGTCGCCAGCCTCGTCGCCATTGCCGCCCACTCCGCCGTCATCGTCCTCCTCGTCGGAGTTGAGGGCAAACGCAAGCCGAGGGGCCGAACCCTCGAAGCTCTGGACGATGTGGTCGGCAGCGTCCCGGACCTGTGCGCGCGCGCCGTCCTCGGTCCAGGGAGGGAACTCGTCCAGCGCTGTCCATGGAGAGAAGTCGGGATTCCTGACCTGGTAGCTCGCCAGTACAAGCTCCACCGCTCCTTGGGCGAGGTCCCTCGAGGATAACTTGATCGTCCTCTCGAGCTCCTCGGGGAGACGTTGAAGAGTTCCGGCCATCTCCGAGAGGCGCTGGGCGAGGCCCCCCTGGTTGGCGGCGTACTTCACAGTCCGCCCGCCCCAGAGGCCCACCTGCCGGCCGGCGCGATCTAGATGGGAGACGGCGTCCCGAAGCATGCCGGGCCCTACCTCGCCTGCCAAGCGGAGGGCCTCGACCTCCCCGGCGGACGAGTCTAGCGCGCCCTGCAGATCGGCGATGGTGTGTTCGGCAGCTGCGAGGCGGGCGGCTAAGTCGCTTTCGCCCGCGGCCGCCCCGCCGCTGCGCGCCCTCGCGTCCAGCTCCTTCGCCCGCGCCTCGAGCTCAGCGGCCCGCTGGTTCAGTACGGCCCTCTCGGCGCGGGCACCTTCTAGATTACGGCGCGCCTGCTCCTCCTGCGCTGCCTCGCGGAGGGACAGGCTTTCCGCCAGCCGTTGCGACGCGGCCTCGGCCCCCTCGAGAGCTCGCTCCCGCTTAGTGAGCGCGTCCTCGCGGAGGCGGAGTGCGGACTCTTCTTCGGCGCAGGCGGCCTCGTGCTCCGCCAGCGTTGCCTCCCGGATGGCAACGGCGGCCTCGCGGTCCGCCAGGTCCCTCTCCACGGCGCAGGCACGCTCTTCCAGCGCCATGGCGCGGGCCTCAAGGGTTTCTTCGCGCCGCCGGGATGCCACCTCGGTCTCCGCTGCCCGCCGTTCTCGGGCAGCGGCAGCGTCAAGGACCCCTTGGGCGGCGTCGAGCTTCTTCCCTAGCTCTGCCTCCCAGCTCCCGTATTGAAGGCGGAGGGTGTCCTGCGCCTCGTTCATCACGGCGGTGGCGATGAGGGCAGCCCCCCGCTCCTCCTCCATCTCCTTGGCGATCTCCGCCAGCACCTTCTTACGGGCTTCAAGCTCCGAGACGTGCCGGCGGTGAGCCTTACGGCCCACCTCCACCATGGCCTCCACCGAGCGTCGCCCCTCTTCGACACGCGCCCACGCGGCGTCGAGCTCCGCCCGCTCTGCTTGCAGGGCCTCCACCTGGGCACTTAACCCGTCCAACACCGTGGTGTTGGCGGCGGCCAAGGCCTGCAGAAGGGGCTCCGCGCTCAGTGGGGCAACAGAAGGTATGGGGAAAAGCCGCCTCGGAGAGGATGCCGCGCGGCTCGGCCCACCGATGAACGTGCCGGACTCGGGGATGTCCTCCGGACCTGGTTGGTCCTGAGCGTCGCCCGAGGGGGTGGGCCCAAGCGATACGCCCGCGGCCTCGTCGCCAGCTGCCCCGGAAGTCGTCGCCTGAGCGTCGCCCAAGGGAGAGGGCCCAAGCGACGCGCCCGCGGCCTCGTCGCGAGCTGCCTCGGAAGTCGCCATCGCCTCGTCCTGGCGAGCCCGGGCGGCCTCCTCCCGAGCGGCTTCCTCGGCCTGGCGAGCTCGGGCGGCCTCCTCCCAAGCGGTTTCTTCAGCCTGGCGAGCCCGGGCGGCCTCCCGAGCGGCCTCCTCGGCTTCCCGTAGGCGATCTGCGGCTTCTCGCCGGTCAGATTCCCGCCTCCGGGCCTCTGCGGCCGCCGGATCCTCGACTTCGGGCTGGCCGGCCTTGGAATGGTGGGAGGAACGCGACGGGGTCTCACTAAAACAGAAGAAAGATCAGAAGACAAACAAAATGGGTGACTGAAAACTCGCGTTGAGAGGATGAATACAGCCATGATGGGCGTGGGACAAACCTGCGAGGGGGTCGGTTAAACGACCACCTTGGAGGGGAAATGAGGTTTCCCCGAGATGGTTCTGTCTCCCCCATCTTGCGGAGCCACTTCTTCTTTCGCTCCCCCTCGGGCTGCGACGTCGGCGTGGCTCCCTCCGGGCGCCTGCTGCTGGCACGCGCCGCCCCGCCCCCTCGGGGAGGAGATGGGGGAGGGGATCCTCCCTGCTTCCTCTTCCCCCGGGCGTCGGCAGGGCGGCTGCTCCCCGGGCCCCCGTCGCGGGGCCCAGAAGCACGACCCCCTCTCGGGGTAGATTGTTCCCCCCTGCGGCTCCCGCCCGCGCCCTCGTGGCCTCGAGGAGCCCGCTCCTCCGACGCCCCGATCGCCTGCATAATGGTCAGGATGGAGGCGCGGTCTGGATCGCTACAGAGGGGGAGGACTCCTTGGGGAATGAGGGATGCCTCCACGGAGCTGAGATTCAGCACCCGTTGGACTACTATCTTGAAGTCCTCAGGAGCCCAGTCCCATCTGACTCCCTGATGGGTCCTCATGTAGTCTTCGGACCCGGTGTACTCCCAAGCGCCCCGGGCGCGTCGCTGGAGCGGCGCGATCCGACGACGAAGGTAGTCGCCGTACACCATGGCCCCTGTGAGCCCCTGGGATCGCAGGCCCGCCAGGCGGTCGAGGACGGCGTCATAGCCATCTCCCAGATCAACCGGAGCCCGCCAGCTGGAGGCCTGCGCCGGGGGCTGGCTCGGAAGTCGGAGGCGCGCTTCGTCTGCGAGGGGGGTGTAGAACCAGTCGCTCTTCCAGTCATCCCACTTCTTGCGGAGGACGCAGGGGATGTAGCGGTTCAGCACCGGCCCCCGCGGCTGGAAGTAGCAGCCACCAACCACCGACGGCGGCGACACCGACTGGACGGTGAAGAACCACCGGAACAGCCGAAGGGATGGGCGCACTCCGATGAACATCTCGCACAAGTGCGCGAAGATGGCCAATGTCATTACCGCATTGGGGGTGAGGTGCGCCATCTGGAGATCGTAAAACTCCAGAACATCCATGAAGAAAGAAGAAAATGGCGGAACCAGCCCTGCCATTGCAAAAGGGAGGAAGAAGACGGACCGCCCCGGGTAGTCTGGCGCCGGGTGTCCCTCGCCCAGCATGACTATCTCCCGGCCGGTGGCAGGTTCCGGCATGAAGCGGCGCGGCAGCCCGGCCTGCCTCTTGCTCACAATGCGGGAAGGCGGCAGCACGCTACCGTCAAGCAGAGCAGAGCCCCGTGCCATGACGCCGGAGGAGGAAATGATTGAGAGCGAGCGCGTGTGGCGAAGGTGGGGCACAGGAAAGAAGGAGTTAGGGCGCAAGTAGGCGAAGACAAGGGGAATAATGGCGAAAGGAAGGAAGCAAATCTTTTCCTCGATGTCTTTATACCCTTGCCAACGCTGTGCCCGGCTCCTCGCTTCTCGCGCCCACTATTTCGCTCCCTCGTTTCTCGCGCCCACGCTTCCACTAATCCCATTCGCCCGCTTGCGGCGCATGAGGTGGATATGCGGTTGTGGCAGTCGAGATAGATCATATCGTGCGCGCGTTAATTACGCTCGCCGACCAAAGCGCCATCGCCATATCTCCAGGCAAAACGAACCGGCTCGTCCCGATTCGTGCAATACTTGAGTAATGTGGCAGTCTTGAAGAGGCCGCTCATTATTCACAGTCAAGTCACCGTTGCCGGAGTGCGTGATTTGAGACCGCTGGATTTCTGCCCAACTGTGGAGATCGGTCCCACCTGTCACCAGACTTTTGGAAGTGGCGTCACACCTGACCGCTTCCCTCGAAGAGAGCGATCGCCCTGGCATAACGCCGGGGGCTACTGTCGGTGACATGGGACCAGGAGTATCACTACTAAAGGCTTGGACAGGAGCAATCACCCACGAGGCCTGACCCCCTTGGGGGGGTCGGGTCCGAGGGTGACGTGGCCGCCCCCCCTCTTTGTCTCCCCGAGGGGTCAGACCGCTTCCGTTTCGGCCCTGAGGGCTGAGGCGCCCCGACCCCTTGCAGGTTTGGCGCCGCATGAGTGGGTTAGGTGAGCGCAGCGGGACTCACCTAACCGCATTTATTGCGATTAGGACAAGCGCGTCACGCCGCATGTAACGCAGTGCAGCGCGCTCGTTTATCCGGTCTGTGATCAGTCGCAGACCAGATCGTGGGTTAGGTGGCGACAGGCGGTCTGACACACGCCTCGCCCCGTCCTGTCAGGATGAGCGCATCCAAGCACTCGTCCCTAGCCGGAGCCGGCGTGTTACCTCCTGGAGATGGCACGTTGGTCCCGGTCAGACATATGCTAGGCTTCATCCCAAACATTACAAGCAAGGTGTTGTATGAAGAAGGGCAAACATGCAGATTGCTAAACTGACGCGTGGTGGACAAGAATGACCGACATGACCGGTCTGATACTGGTCATGTCATCAGCAGACAGCCATGATCCCACGACGCGCCTGCTTCCGACGAAAGTGGAGGTAGATATGGGCCGTCCCATCAGAAGATGATTCGGAGGGCAACCATGCAAATCTCCGTCGATTCATGAAGAGAAGGGAAGTCAAATTGGTAAAAAGAGAGGCAAGTCCCCACACAGAAAAGAGAGGTGGTGCATGTGGTATCCCCTTGAGATATAAAAGGAGGACCTTGCCCACTGATGAGGGGGATTCGGATGGGGAGAGCTAGATTGAGAAAAAGGGAGAGCTAGATTGAGAAAAAGGGGAGAGAATATTTAGAGTTTGAGCTCTCTCGCTCTCGAGCTCTTTGTAAGCTTCTTCATACACAGATCCACCAAAAACACAGGAGTAGGGTATTACGCTTCTCAGCGGCCCGAACCTGTATACATCGCCCGTGTCTTGAGTGTTTCCACTCTCGCGAACCTTCCACAGACCAAGAGCTTAGAACTTCACCCAGGGCCCCCGGCCGAACCGGCAAAGGGGGGCCTGCGCGGTCTCCCGGTGAGGAGCCCCACGCTCCGTCACAGTGGACCATCAAAATGATTTCCTTCTAGGATCAATGTTTCAATGTTTGGTAGAGTGTATCCAATGTTGGTTGGAATTCTCCCAAAAAGGTTGTTTACCCCTAGGCCAAGATAAGTCAAAGTCGAGATTGTGTAAAGAGATGGTGGAACTGTGCCGGTCAAATTGTTATAAGCCAAGTCTAATTCTTGTAAATATGGAATTTTGGTTATGCTATCTGGGATATTTCCTTGTAGGTTGTTTTGAGCAACTAACAAGGAAGATAGGGAACTCAGATTTCCCAATGCAGCTGGAATACCTCCAAAGATTGTGTTGTTTGTAAGGATGACATGCAGAATCGGTGCGGATATCAGTGGGGCAGAGGGGATTGACCATCTAATGAAGTTATTACTTGAGAGATCTAAGGAAAGAAGAGATGAGCTGTTGAAGAGGGCAGAAGGGATTACCCCACCAAGTTTATTTTGTGACAGGTCAAGGTATCTGAGTGATGAGCAATTCGCTAAGATAGGTGGAATACTACCAGTTAGGCTGTTATATGCAAGGACAACCATGGACAATGATGTTCTACTTCCCAAAGATCTAGGAATACTACCCACAAGCTTGTTATTAGCAAGCAAAAGATATTTAAGATTAGGCAGTGAACCGATCCCAGGAGGGATTGTTCCATTGAGGTTGTTATGGCTGAGAGCAATTTCTTGAAGAAGTGAACAATTAGCAAGGTTTGATGGGATCTCACCTTCGATGTTGTTGCTCCACATGTCAATGACCTCAAGGTGGGTACACGATGATATGGTATCCGGAATCATCCCTGTGATGGAATTCATGCCTAGGTTTAGGTTCCTGAGCTGGGTTAAGCGGCCAATCTCAGGAGGTATGTGGCCACTGATTTGGTTATCCGGCATGTAAATTGTTGTAAGGAAGCTCAGGTCGGCAATGCAAGGGGGTATTTGGCCAGTGAGGCTCAGTGATTTAAGGCGAAGAGCGACGACGCGAGCTGCACCCTGGTTGCTGCATGTCACCCCATGCCAATCACAGAATGCAAGTGACTCTTTTCTCCATGAGTCCAGGGCTCCCAAAGGATCAGAGAACTGTGATCTGAGACAAAGGAGGGCTTGCCGGTCGGCTTCTGATGTGTTATGGGTTCTGGATGGTGCTAATGAACTTACACAAGGACATGAGCTGACGATGAGGATGATAAGTATCAGAACAGGTTGTGCCAATAATGCTTTCTGGGCTGCTGCTGCTACAGGCATCTTGCTCTCCCTTTTGCTAGCTATAGCAGATTCCTTACAGATTTTGGTTTGATGAAACTGGAACATGCTGGCATTTATATAGAGCACAAGCCTAGTGACCACTATGAGCGTGTGAGAGGGGGCAGACAAGAATTTGAGTGGGTGATGCAGAAGAGAATCAATCCCTGGTTATATTGGTCACCAGTGACGACACAACTTTGTTTGTTTGGACTAAAATTTCTCTGTAAACTGTGGGTGTGTTCAGCTCATATACTTTGACTGTTTCCATAAAGCAACTTTTAGAGGCATTTTGAAGTGGCAGGTTGATGTCATTGTCAGCGTAGAGTCATAATCCACCACAATGCAACGCGCTCTTGATTCAGTACACAGGTCAGTCAAAAATTCACTATGTGGTATATATATCACTTAGATGGATAGTTATTAGGCCACCCGTCATATGTTTAGTTGTCTACTCCCCGTATGTGATCATTGGCATCCTTCGTACGTTTGGTTGTTTACTACTTCTATGTTTATAGAAGAAATCCCTTATATTTATAGTGCTCATTAGTACAAAATAATTGATATAGATTTTTCTGCCCGATATGTCCTAAAGTTTCATAAAAGATGTGTGAAAGATAGGGGTTTTCGTACAGAAAAATTTTTATGTAGTAGTGAGATGTATAAAAATTTTTAGTATAAATTTGATAGTACCTGTTAATACCGGAGTTACCAAATATTACGGGGGAAACTCTTGATACCTTATTAAGTACGGTATAATCACTCTAAATATTTGGGTTGAAGGGAGTAGTAGTACAGTTAGTCGCCGACTATTACATGCCCTTTTTTAGAATGACGACGAAGAAAATAGTTAAGCTGCCAAGTCGCCGTAACTGTTTAATTAGTGCACGGAAAACGAACGCCACAAATTAAAGCCAAAGAATCCACCAGTTGACCCTGAGTTTGGCCGGCTGAAAAATACATCCATCATATAAACAAGTGACTCGAAACATCCCTGGTATTGGCACAATGGCACTGAACTGCAGCATGTTGTGGTTTTGCCCATCTCTGTCGATGCCCTGGACTTCAAAAATTTACAGTCCACACTTATGCTAGCTAAGTGTATGTGCGTGTGTATATATATATATAAATATATATATATATATCCTCTAATCGACTTTGTCCTGCACTTGTGCTTCGTTATTCTGAAAGCTGAATCACAACAAATTTCCTAGACAAATTAAATTAGCTAGCTATAATTAATTGAGATGAACACGACAAGTTTCTTGCTCCAGATTCTGCTGCTGCTAGCGATGGTGATTCTTATGGCAATGGCAATGGAGCCTGCTGCTCCAGAGACAATGGCGCGACGATCTCCCGGTAAGTTTTATTTGATTTTCTCATGCTGCACAGGCCACGGAATCTGAAATTATTTGTACGAGGTTTGCTCCAGTTCAACAAAAAGTATCTCGAGGTATCGGTATCTCACGATACCAAATCGTTTCCGATCGTTGGATCTAGCTAAGAAAAATGGTCATTATTAGATCTAACGATTGAAAACAGGAAACGATTTGGCACCGTAAGGTATCGGTATTTTGAGGTACTTTTGGTTGTTATGAAGCAAATCTCTATTCGTATGCATGTTTTTTGGCTGTGTTCTTCCCTCAAGATTCATGACCTCATCTATCTCGTTTTTTGTGCCTACGCTTTCTAAACTACTAAACGGTACGTTTTTTTTAAGTTTCTATATGAAAGTTGCTGTAAAAATCATATTAATCTATTTCTCAATTTTTTTTTAAACTAACACTTAATTAATTATATGTTAATTCGTCACTTCGTTTTGTGTGCAAAGCAGAGCATCTTGCTGCCATGTGTTCATTCATGTAGAGCAATTTTGGAACTTTTTCATTTGTCAAAAACTTTTGGCCCACTTGCTTTGCATTGCTTCATGTCTGCGTCATTAATTTTAGCAGCATGCATGTAGATCTATGTATTTATCATAATTTAAGAATTGAAGTGATTGATTATTGGTCTCTGAAACTATTTTGATTTTGGGATTTCTGTGCAGGAAACGTGAATGCTAATCACGACCCGTCCAAACAATCTGGTTCTGCAGTGCACCCCCTCAATACACCATGCAACTACCCAGGACAAGCTGGTTGCCCTCATTGATAGTTCGTGCTACTCAGAAAAAGATGAAATTAAATAACAGATTACAACAATAAGCGCCAATACATGAGCGTCTGGTTATCGACCTCGATGTGTCCAATTAAACCTTGTACTCGACCTGATTTTCACCTAATGAACGAGTGCTTTCCGCTACATATTTTCCCTATTTTTTATGGTTGCTACAAATGCATGGATGCATATTACACACATGTCGATCAGATCGCGCGAATGATGAGAAATAATTTCGTGCAAAAATTAAATACGGGAATGCGGCAATTCTCGTCAAACCATGCAAGACCTATCAAATTTTGTTTGAAGAAATCATTTGGGTGTGGAAAATCTCTCTCAAGGTGATCCTCCATTCTGTGCAACCATACAGGTGAAATTCGTAGTCGATGGAGAGAAGAAAGACAACAAGATCAGGCCGCGCAGACGTACGATCAGTGAGGAATGATGGCAGTGCGACGGCAGCCACCATTCGTTGCTCTCCTCAGCAGGGTTAGCATGCAATGCATTCCCGATGCCTCACATGTCCATCTACGAATTTTTTTTTTAATAATGGAATGAAACATTTCGGCCTTTGCTCATCAGAGCTACAGCTAATGTTGATCTACGAATAAATACCGAAAAAGATTTATCACTGTTAGAGTATATCACCATATGTAACAAACGTGTGATTAAGATCAGGTTCGGCCGGCAATCTAGAGGATATAGCTAGCTGTGTTTGTTAGGATAATGCCAGCTGATCTTATCTAATCATACGTATATATATGTACTCCCATGCACCGTTTGAGGTGCTTAATTAACACGCAGCCGTCGACCCTAGCGTGAAGGGCGACGTTCCTATCCATCGTGTTTTCCCACATGGTATCAAAGCGCTGAAGTTAGATCCCATCTGCCATGGCTAGCTCCTCCTCTTGCACCTCCTCCACAACAAATCCCTTGTTCGGCTTCCATGTCTCTGAGAAGTTGAACAAGCAGAATTATCAGCTATGGTGTGCGCAAGTGCTGACTATGATTCGCGGAGCACGCCTTGAGGGGCACCTGAACGGCAAGACCGTCGCTCCTATCAGCTATGGTGTGCGCAAGTGCTGACTGCGATTTGCGGAGCACGCCTTGAGGGGCACCTAAACGGCAAGACCGTCGCTCCTACCACCCAGATCGAAGCTGAATAGAAGAAAGAAGATGACAAGGCGAAGGCCAAGATCAAGATCGACAACCCAGCGTATGAAGAGTGGTTTGCTGCGGACCAACAGGTTCTCGGCTTCCTCTTTTCATCGCTGTCAAGAGAGATACTATCCCAGGTTGCCACGGCAACCACGGCGGCAGAAGCATGGACGATGATCCAATGAGATGTTCAACTCCAGGACACGCGCACGTTCTCTCAATGTGCTGTTGTCCCTCACCAGCACTAGGAAAGGAACTCAGACAATCTCTGAGTACTTCGCCAAGATGAACTCACGGCGTCAGGAAAACAATGCGATGCTGAAGAACTAACTGCTTTTATTTTGAATGGATTAGATGATGATTATGATTCTGTTGTATCGGCTCTAGCAGCCAAAACTGAACCTATTACTCTGTCAGAGACATATGCACAACTTCTGAATTTTGAGAACAGGCTGAACCTACGGTGAGAAGGCAATCTGACGGCCAACGCAGCAGGACGTGGTCGCGGCAACACTCCAAGTAACCGCGGCGGCAGTGGCGTCGGCCGCGGCAACGGTGCTCGTGGTGGCTTCAATGGTGCTGGTGCCAACTCCGGCCGTGGAGGCCGGGTCATGGACAACAGCAGCACTCCGGCAACGACACTCGGCCTGTGTGCCAGGTGTGCTACAAGCGCGGGCACGTTGCTGCAGATTGTTGGCACAGGTACGACGATACCTATGTGCCAGACGAGCGTCATCTCGCTGCAGCCGCCTCCTACGCCTATGGTGTCGACTCCAACTGGTACATGGACTCGGGGGCAACAGATCACATCACCAACGAGCTGGACAAGCTCACCGTCTGCGACAAATACAAGGGAAATGATCAAGTGCACACGGCCAATGGAGCAGGTATGAAAATCGAGCACATCGGTCACTCTTTAGTGCACACCCCCATGCGCAATCTTATTCTCAAAAATGTTTTACATGTTCCACAAGCTACAAAAAATCTTGTTTCTGCATCTAAACTTGCCTATGATAATTCTGTATTCGTTGAACTTCATGGAAAACATTTTTTGGTTAAGGATCAGGCTACGAGGGAAACAAAGCTTGAGGGAAGGCGACACAAGGGTCTCTATCCACTTCCATCTCCATCTCCTCCAAAGGCAGTCTATGGTGTGGCACCATCTTTTGCAACATGGCACAGTCGGCTAGGGCATCCATCGAGTCCAATAGTGTCTAAAGTTATTAGTACAAATAATCTACCTTGTCATGACAAGGCTAGCAAAGAGTCTGTGTGTGATGCATGTCAGATGGCCAAGAGTCATCAACTTCCTTATAATAAATCTACTAGTGTCTCGCAATTTCCTTTGGAGCTTATTTCATCTGATGTTTGGGGACCTGCCCCCATTTCTGTTGGTAGAAATAAATATTATGTGAGTTTTGTGGATGATTATAGCAAGTTTACCTGGGTGTATCTCCTTAAAGCAAAATCAGATGTTTTTCGGGTCTTTCATGAATTTCAAGCCCTTGTTGATAGAATGTTTAGTCAAAAAATTATTACCATGCAAACTGATTGGGGTGGCGAATATGAGAAACTCCATTCCTTTTTTCGACAAATAGGCATCTCTCATCACATTTCATGTCCACATACTCACCAACAAAACGGGGCAGTAGAACGAAAACATCGTCATATAGTAGAAGTGGGTTTATCTCTTCTTGCACATGCATCTATGCCACTAAAATACTGGGATGAAGCCTTCCTAGCCGCCACATACATTATTAATCGAGTCCCAAGCAAAGTCATTTCTTTTGAAACACCTCTAGAACGCTTGTTCCATAAAAAGCCTGATTATCCTGCTCTTAGAACCTTTGGGTGCGCCTGCTGGCCTCATTTGCGTCCCTATAATAATCATAAACTCCAATTTCGGTCCAAGCAATGTGTGTTCCTCAGCTATAGCCAGCTCCATAAAGGCTTTAAGTGCCTTGATATCTCCTCTGGGAGAGTATATGTTTCACGAGATGTGATTTTTGATGAAACAGTGTTTCCCTTTTCACAATTAAAATCAAATGCAGGCGCCCAACTAAGAGCAGAAATAGCCTTGCTTCCATCTGATCTTGTAGCGCATGATCAAGGGGGAGAGCAACAGAGTGATCATGTACTTGATTTTCCTAATGCCACTAATGGTTTGGATGATTCTTCCAGCAGTACAGATTTTTGTGGTACAGATGAACGCGTGGACCTAACACATTCGGCAACGGCATCGGATGGAGTGAATGGAGCGGGAAACTCCACTCCGGGATCGGTGCCTGACGTGACCAGGGAGACAGCGCAGGCGCCGGAACAGCAGCAACATGGCGAGGATGCTCAACCCCACTCAGCCAGCGAGACGTTTCCAAGCAGCTGCACTTCATCGGCTAGACCTGTACCACACCAGACCGTGCCTGCACTGGGTCATGATCTGACCGGTACTAGTGCTGACACTTCCACTGATGGCGTTGCTGTGCAGGACATCGAGCAAGGAGCTGAAGGCGAGCTCGACTTAAACAGACCCAGAACAAGGCTACAAGGAGGCATCAGAAAACCTAAGGTGTATACCGATGACACTGTAAGGTACTCCTGCTTCACCTCTACAGGTGAGCCCTGGAGGATAAACACTGGAAGGATGCAATGGATGCAGAGTATACAGCCTTAATGAAAAATAAAACATGGCATCTCGTTCCTCGATAGGAAGGTAAAAATATTATTGATTGCAAATGGGTATATAAGGTTAAGAGAAAAGCTGATGGAAGTCTAGACAGGTATAAGGCTAGATTGGTAGCAAAAGGTTTTAAACAACGGTATGGTATAGATAACGAAGATACTTTTAACCCTGTTATTAAAGCTGCTACTATCAGAACTGTCTTGTCTATAGCTGTGTCCAGGGGTTGGAGTCTACAACAACTGGATGTTCAGAATGCCTTCCTACATGGAGTTCTAGAGGAGGAGGTGTACATGAGGCAGCCACCTGGGTATGAAAATTCCTCTAAACCAGATTTTATTTGTAAGTTGGATAAAGCCTTGTATGGTCTAAAACAAGCACCAAGGGCTTGGTATGCAAGGCTAAGTGGAAAATTGCAACAATTAGGCTTTAAGCCATCTAAAGCAGACACATCTCTGTTCTACTTCAACAAAGGCAATGTAACCATGTTTATCCTGATATATGTGGATGATATTATAGTAGCCAGTTCCACCAAGGATGCAGTGCCAGCTCTTCTACATGATCTAAAGGAGGATTTTGCTTTGAAAGACCTAGGAGAGCTTCACTATTTTCTTGGCATTGAGGTCAATAAGGTAAACAATGGTTTAATATTGACACAAGGTAAATATATATCTGATTTGTTGAAAAGAACAAATATGGCAGATTGTAAACCAGTAAATACACCTCTATCAACTACAGAAAAGTTGTCTCTACATGAAGGTGATTTACTAGGACCCAATGATGCTACTCAGTATAGAAGCATAGTAGGGGCTTTGCAGTATTTAACTCTGACTAGGCCAGATATATCATTCTCTGTTAATAAGGTCTGTTAGTTTCTTCATGCTCCTACAACAGTTCACTGAACAGCAGTTAAAAGAATCTTGAGGTACCTAAAATATACGTCAAGTTTGGGTATTAAATTTAATAGATCAGTGTTTACTCTTGTTAGTGCCTTTACAGATGCAGATTGGGCTGGTTGTCTTGATGATCGACGATCTACAGGAGGATTTGCTGTATATCTTGGCTCCAACCTTGTGTCATGGAGTGCAAGGAAACAAGCTACAGTTTCAAGGTCCAGTACAGAAGCAGAATACAAGGCATTAGCAAATGCTACAGCTGAGGTAATGTGGATTCAGAGGCTGCTAAATCAACTTGGCATTCAAGCACCAAGGTCAGCGAAAATTTGGTGTGATAATATTGGAGCCAAGTGTTTGTCAGCTAATCCAGTTTTTCATGCTCGCACTAAACATATAGAGGTGGATTATCACTTTGTCAGAGAACATGTTCTGAACAAGCTGCTTGAGGTTGAATATATTTCTTCCGGTGATCAGGTAGCTGATGGATTCACTAAACCACTTGCGGTGAAACAATTAGAAATGTTTAGAAACAATCTCAACTTGAGAAGTTTAGATTGAGGGGGAGTGTTAGAGTATATCACCATATGTAACAAACGTGTGATTAAGATCAGGTTCGGCCGGCAATCTAGAGGATATAGCTAGCTGTGTTTGTTAGGATAATGCCAGCTGATCTTATCTAATCATACGTATATATATGTACTCCCATGCACCGTTTCAGGTGCTTAATTAACACGCAGCTGTCGACCCTAGCGTGAAGGGTGACGTTCCTATCCATCGTGTTTTCCCACAATCACCATAATATCTAAGGATTTATCGAGTACGCAGCTAGGAAATCGAGCAGGGCTTCTGGATGATGTGGCTAGCACGCGAGGGCCCTTTTATAGTCACACCTTTTGCCATTTTCAATATGCTTCAGCCTTCAGCAATTACTGATGGGAGAATTGGCACTGGTGGGAACTCTGGTAAGGAGAATTGCCATTGTCCATTTGTTTATATACAGCCCGTTATGTACTTTGTATTTTCAATGTTATGGCATGTTAAAAATGTTATTATCCACAATGTGGACACATCTTTAATACCTTTTTTCACCAGCAAATTAAATCAGAGTAAACATATTACACATGACACCGTAGAAAAATTACTGCTTGCTGGAATGCAGCTAGAAAAGTTCAGCAAGTAATGAATTGACACAAGTTTTTTTACTGTTGCTATGATAATTTGTTAATCAAGACCTAACAGTAGCAACATGATCCAGGAGGATAGTAATTTGACTTGAAATGGGAGGTTATATAGGATAGTGAACTTTTGTTTGAATTGGAAATGGGAGGGGAAGGGAATGGGAGGACGCGGAGTGAGAACTGGAAAAAAAACAAAAAGAAAAGGACAGATCCGAGTTATGAATATTCCCTCTGCTTCAAATTATAGCAACATGGTACTGGATTGGTATATATTGAGACAAAAGGTAATAGCATGCAATGCCTTATTTGTTAGAGTAAAATTCAATTTAGCCCGGTTCTTATTGCCAATGTGGCTTATTTATGAGGCAAAATTGCTACATGACACTCAAAATTTGTGTAATTTGCTGATAGACATTGAAAAAACGTGTCACGGCTGAAAGACATAGTAAAAAACTAGTAATTTACTAGAGGACACTTTTGGCTGAATTGGATTGATAAATTCTTAATAAAGACGATAATGTCCCTATAAGACCACATACTTCAAACATGATGTTAGCGTAAAAAACTTAAAAATTATGCAACTCTAAATTTGCCATCACCCAAGTACATCACAAGCATACATTGTATTCCATCTTCGTTGCAGTCTCGGCTCAAAAAGATTTGGACTCTAGTGGTATTCTTGTCTTTTTAAAGAATTTCTCTCTCCAATTGAGCTGAAAGTGTCCTGTCGGCAACTTACCGGCTTTTCAGAGTGTCTTTCAGCCGTGACACGTTTTTACGATATCTACCAGCAAATTACACAAAATTACACAAAATTTGAGTGTCCTGTAACAATTTTTGCCTATTTATTAGAGTAGATTTACAAAACTTGAGCCACTGCGCTAATTCATTTGCATAGGTTGGTACTGGTTGCTAGGTGCCAATCCACAGCACCAAGAGTCCAAGATTCCCATGTTCGGTTTGGTGGAGGCCTTGGCCATGAGCAGCGGCGACCTGACGTTATCAGGATCATTGTCGCATTGCTGCAATATATATAATCCTCGTTTTGAAGGGAACCTCTCCTTTTGCTTTCTTGCAGCTAGCAGTGCCGCTCGAGCTGCAGCACCAGGTGACCTGCGATTTTGCCTCGATTATTTGCTGCCAATTTTTCACTCCGCATCGTCACGCGGTCTGACCGGATTCATCATCTTCTGTCCGTCGGTGTTTTCGTGCAATAGGGAGTAAAGGCCGTGTTTTAGTTCGTGTGCCAAGTTTTTTTAAAGTATACGGACACATATTTAAAGTATTAAACGTAGACTAATAATAAAAAAAATTACAGATTCTGCTTGTAAACCGCGAGACAAATTTATTAAGCCTAATTAATCTATCATTAGCAAATATTTACTGTAACATCATATATCAAATTATGATGTAATTAGGCTCAAAAGATTCGTCTCGTAATTTATACGTAAACTATGCAATTGGTTTTTTTTCGTCTATATTTATAGCTCTACATATGTGTCCAAATATTTAATGTGTGTCCAAATATTTTATGTGATGGAATTTTTGAAAGTTTGAAGGGATCTAGACGCTGCCAAAATCTGGCTGTGTGATGGGCGTATGGATGCCAGAGGCCGTCTTGGAGGATGCGAGCGCTAAGTCTGGTCACCGGTGCTACCTGATGTGTGAGCAAGGAGAGGACGACGTACTGGAGCGAGATAGCTGCGAAGATGCATGGTTGCAATACATGGTTAGAAATCCTGGTCCAAACTGAAAACACAACACTTGCTATATATGCATCGGTCCAATATGAAAATCTGATGACAAATAAGCATGGCCCAAGATGAAATTTACTCTATTTATTATATATGTTTAATTGTACTATTTGTCGCAAGTATATTTTAAAAAATATTGATGGATGGAGCTTTCAAAGTTTAATAAAATATTGTTAAAAATGTTACTAAGTTTCCCAAAAAAAAAACGTTACTAAGTTTGAGAGGAATGACTGATATATAGAATTAGAGGAAGTACTAACAAAATTTTGATCTAAACATTAAGTATTTAAATATTTATATATGTTCGGAGGGAGTAGTACAGTTAGAGTCTGTTTAGTTGTTGCCTAACATTGCCATAACTCAATTTGCTATAGATGTGGCATGGCAAACAATTTGTGGCCACAAGTGTGGCAATGTTTGGCTAGAAAATGAGTATACGACATGTAAGCCCATGAAACAAAAAAGTGTGGCTTGCCACAACTGAAACAAACAACCAAACGCTAAGCTAACAATCTGTGGCATGCTTAACATGTGGTGTGGATGTGTGGCACCAAACCAAACAGCCCCTTTTCACCAGCAACTAAACAAAACAAAGGAAAATTTTGTTCCCTTTTTTATTCCTTTGACAAAACAAAGAAAATTACGCTGCCAAGTCGTGGTAACTGATTAATTAGTACACGGGAAACGAACGTCACAAAGGAAAAGAATCTTCCAGTAGGCCCTGCGGGTGGCCAGCTGAATAATAGAGCCATGCATGCATGTAAACAAGTGACTCGACCTTCCCTAGTATATGACACTGATCAGAATGTAATTACTTTGCATGATGCTTTTGCCTAACTCTGTGGATGCCTTGCACAGTCCACACTTATGCTAGCTAAAGTGTATATATATCCTCTAATCGACTAGCATGGTAGATATATAACCCGCATGTATGCATCTTTGTTGTAAACTTGTGCACTTGTGCTTCCTGCTCCTCTGAAAATTAATTATTCAATCAGCACAAGTTTTCCTAGGCAAATTAATTAGCTATCTAACTGATTAAGATGCATACTACTACTACTACTACAAGTTTCTTGCTCCAAACTCTACTTCTGCTAGTGCTGGTGATTCTTCCGTCCACAATGGCGGACATTGCGGATTCTACTGCTCCAATCGGTTGCCAGAGCTGCTTCTGCGATGAAGCCGCAACACCGTCAGCAAACGAAGGGCAGATGCAGTTGTCGATTCAGGCTGCAACAGGCAGACGAGGGCGTCCTCCTTTCATCCCCCATTGCGATGGAAATCCTCGTAAGTTCGTTGCTTCATGAATCCATATGTATATATGTATCTGTTTTCTCATGCCATGCATCCGTGTACAGCAGTTT
This sequence comes from Oryza sativa Japonica Group, assembly GCF_034140825.1. NCBI lineage: Eukaryota > Viridiplantae > Streptophyta > Magnoliopsida > Poales > Poaceae > Oryza > Oryza sativa. Next base: position 26,401,243 of record NC_089045.1, read on the forward strand.
CGAAACTGTTTTTGTTCGTTAATAATTCTTCTTGTTTTATGTTTAATTAGCGCGTGGCACGTAGACCAAGGTATATTCATTTGGCCTGTTTAGTAGGGTTTCAACTCTTAAATTTAACTCGAATAGTTAAGTTTGGAGTGAAGTTGTCGAGCAGCATAAACCATCTCTACCTGTTTAGTTCATTATTTTGTGAAAGTACTGTAGCCCATTTCACACCATTTTGGATAGAGCGGAAACTATTTGGTTGGACTCTAGTTCTAGAAAAGATTGGGCTGGAGCTCAAACTCTACCAAACAAATCTTGAAGTATAATTCTCAGTGCATGGACCTTTGCTTGATTTTGGAGTTCCTGTGCAGGAAGGGTGGGTGATAGCTCTGATCCGTCCCCTCTACCTGGTTCTGCAGTGCACCCTCCCAGTACACCTTGCAACTACCCAGGCCAACTTGGTTGCCCTCATTGATATATAGTTCGTGCTACTCAGAAGATGCTGAAAGTAAATATCAGACTTATTACAATAAAGCGCTCATACATGTATGTTTGGTCATCGATCTCGATGTGTGAAACCTTGTACATCCCTGATTTTTCACCGAACAAACGAGTGCTTTCCGCTACATATTTTGCCTATTTTTGTGATACTATGTGTACATGAATGAATGTTACCATGGAAATTGTGAGTTGTGACACGACGGATCACCCAAATACCGATAAATCACGCCAATCGAACTATATTTGTATTATTTAGTATGAAAATCTCTAGCTTGTGTTGTTTCTGTTAGATTGATCTCTGGCCACCGAGTCAGAGAATTGCGCAATCACACCAACGTGCTCCTAACGTTTTGAGTACCGATTCCCTCGGTCTCGAGCGCATGTTGCTCTCTCTCGCGCGATGATCGGACACGCTATCTACGTAACGGACCCGCCCCCGATCCCCTCAACGCACACACATATAAAGGGAATGATATCCCGTTGGTGACGATCGACTTACGGCATACCCAAAACCAAACTGTCAGACTATCGATCTTAAGGTGCGTTGGAGGGGAACGAAGGGCGAATTCCATTGCCACTACCGCACAGTGATGGAGATCTTAAGGTGCATTGAAAGGGAATGAAGGGCGAATTCCATCACCATTGCTGCACATTGATCTCCATCACTGGCGGTCTACTACCAGTACACCGACACATCTAATGGCTTGATCAAGATCCGATCAATAAACCACCAAATTCCGCATAAGAAATTAGGTGATCATGCATAGCCTAAGTGCATGATTTTAATATTTAATTCATTGGTTTGACAATCCTTTTGTCCTTATTGCCATAGTTACAATTTTGCATCAAGACCATTTGATCACTAGTCCGATCTACTATATAGTATAGGGTAGTATGGTCTACCGTAAAGCAACTTAAAAAACAAATATGGTGTCAACATCATCTTGTCCTTCATGATCTATCATTGCATGGTTCGACAATTCTTATCTCCTTATTGCCATAGCTACGATGTTCCATCAAGACCTTTGATCGCTTTTGGTTTTCCTCCACTTATACAATGTATTATAATGCAATGCCGAACCTTGTTTGACACCTTAAATTTCGTTGGACGAACGCATTAGGGTGTAAGTGAAAAAGCTCTCCTATCTCGGTGATCGATCTTTCATGGGAAAAAAAGGGAGACTCTCGATTATGTGCTATCATACATGTGAAATATTTAGTCGATCAAGGGAAAGAAATCAAGAGCAAGCCACGGACACATGATTAGTAGCAAGCGATGGCACCAATATCACTGCTGTAATCCAGCAAGATAGATAGCCACGTGATTGGATGCAATACAGTCCTGATGCCTCGCATGTCTATATAAAATTAAACTCTGGAAACATTTATCACCACAATATCAAGGATATACCGAGTGTATCATCACATGATACAACTTTGAGTAGGAAATCAGACATGACTCCGGGTTGATGTGGCTATATAGCACGAGGGCCCACTTACAGTCACACCCTTTCGTTTTTTATTGTTTCAGCAATTGGATACGCATTTGGCACTGTTCAAGTTAAGCTACGATATGACGAAGTGACCAGGTGAGTGAGAACGCATAAATGCAACTAGGCGTGTGTGATGAGAATGTGAGACGCATATCAAGCGTGCATGATGTTATTATCTCCTAGTTAATCTCTTGGTACCAAGTATTGTTACTAGATGGTACCAAGAATATGTTAGCTCATCAACTCACCTTTGGAGCGGATTAGATTCTGGTAGTGACACTTGCCTGTTTTGGCACAGCTTCAGCTCCAGCTTCATCACCTCTAGAGTCGGAACCCAACCAAACAGTTTTAGCTCCATATCTGAAATGGGAGCAGAGCTGGGTTTAGGAATCTCTATAACTCTACTCCAGACTCAACTCCTAAAGCTAAATTTAGGAGTTAAAGCTCTACCAAATAGTCCCGAAATCATACGTAAAAGGCGTATGATGGAGTGATGGATGGAAATGGAATCGATCGCCAGCTAGTTCAGTACAATCACACAAGATCCATCGCAATTCCCCCGCAAAAAAAAAAAAGATCCATCGCAATTCAGGATCGTGCCGCGCCACCAAATTTGTTCTCCAAGCCCAGTCGTCCGGCCCACTCTTTCTGTATAGTCTATCTGGCCCATACTCTATCCAGTCCAGTTCTATCTGGCCCATATTCGCTTTAGACAGCCACACTTGCCTTGGATATTCAGAGCTCCCCTGTAGCATCATGTGTCTGCTCGGTTCTCCAAGTCAATCCCTCAAAGTTGGCTACTTCACAATTAATGACAGTACAGTGTGCTGCTCTAATCACAAAATAATTCTATAAATATCAAGAACCAATATGTTCTTGATACCATGAAGGTGCGCGAGAATATCTGACGAAGACCAGAGCTCAACTTTTTGGAGGATAAAATATGCCTAATGCCTCACATACCTAATCAATATATTATATACGTACTCTACTAACATACAAAACATGAAATGACCGACCAACAAACACGTCTCAATCGATCAGATCCTAGGTAAGCATGCATGTAGTTCTTTTGTGAGGCAGTCCTAAATGTAAGGGCTATAACGTCTGTGTGTTATTTCTCTTCTGTTATGTATGGACCTTTTTCTATGGGGAAGGGTATCTTTTCCACATAACATCAAGCTACCAATTAATGCAGTAACTACATATCTATATTAAAGTAAATAATTACTCCTGTACCCACTGGCAATTAGATGTCCTGGTGTTCTCTCACGCATGATCTAGTATTACCCCTTCGTTATTATAGTGTAGTAATCCCTTCGTTATTATAGTGAAGTAATTTCTTTGTTACAAAAGGACAGTTGCTTCATAAAGTCAAAGCCATATCAATAATTGGCTGTACCAGTCACAACAGGCAGTAATGAGATGTAGCTTAATAATTGGTTGTACCGTGCTTGATAGCAACGATGAGCGCGGTGGTGCTTGAACACAAGGATGAAGAGTATAATGCACGGTTTGCGGTGCTCTATAAGCATTTTACATTGGTGTTGTGTGGGAGATCAATCTTATCTTTTGAGATAAGAAAGCTCGCAGTAGAAGTCTCAATGATACCATGAAGTTTCCAGCCCTTGCTGAATTTACACATACAACCTCTCTCTATTGGCTTGCACCAAAAGGCCAATTTGTGTTGTAGGCATGCAAACTTGGTGGGCCAAAAGATCCTGATACCTCACAATCCTAGCCGCCTCTGGTATAAACCAATGAAAAACATTATTCTCCTTCAAAGTGTTTTTATCATGGAAAATCAAATTTGCTTTACTCGAGGAGTATGTAGGTCACCCACCTAGTTATGTGCTTGGAGAGATAGCTGTCTGTTACTCTGTTTCATGGTTTACCTATATCAGTCTTGAAATGTTGCAAGTGAATAGGACTGATCAGCATCCGCCGTCTGATCAATGATTTGTGGTGTAGATTATGCAGGAGTCCTTGCCTCGTGAATTAGGGGCCTGGAAATCCTCACGGCCCAATAGGCTTCTACTTATGCACCTCTTGTAGTCATATGGTTGGAGTCCGGAGAAAGGAGATGGTATCATTGGCAATAGATGCAGAGGCGGAGGAAGAGGTTAACTCCAGACGATTTCACGAGGCTCTGTGGCTGGGATATGCCTCTGCCGATGGACACGAAGGCAACGTCGGATCCCAGTTGGTGGATGCCGTGTTGGTGCCACCGATGCACCTGCAGATACCGTCAAATCCTAGTATTTTTCTTGCTTCCATTGCTACTTTTCTGTGGAGGACACTCGGACTTTATATTATTGTTGCTAATTGAAATGAACATATCAAGTTAAGTGGTTCACTTACTCTCCCCTTGGCCGAATGCAAAAGTCATGTGGTCTCTTAGGAGGCCCACCTAAAAAAATAAACTTATTTTTGTAGGCGGATCTATTAAGGGGCCACATGAGAAAATGTATTTTTCTTACGACCCGTGAAACTTCCTTCGAATATAATTTTTGCAGGCACGACCTGTTACAACCTGCCTATAACCTTCGTATAGAAAAATCGTTTCTGTAGTAGTGTATACTGCGTGCTTCAGGAAAAGAAAAACCCACCATAATTGAGGCAGATCCTCGGCGGGGACCCTGCCCTAACGAAGAAGTTGGTTATACTCGATTTTTCTATAGATATTGAGGCCACTTAATTTTCGTTACCAAAGCTTGAGCTGCTATAGAAACATGAGTTGACAGTAGAAAATCAATTCTACTGTATGAACACTGTCTTAATTTTCATGCAACAACCAACTATAATTTACTCGGCTAAACTTAGTTTAGTTAGTGGAAAGCTTGATTGAGCATAAACGTATTTTACTCATCAAGCCATACACAATCACTGGTGGAGAAACCATCTTTGATCGGTCGGCCCAATTCCACAATAGTCTCGGTTCCAATAAAAACCGGGACTAAAAAGCATCTTTAGTCCCGGTTTAAAAGCTGAGGGTTACCAACCGGGACTAAAGATCATTTTTACTTCCGGTTGAAGAGGTTGTCAGGTCGTGTCAGGCCCTAATTATTTTTAGTCCCGGTTGGTATAAACAACCGGGACTAAAAATTACCCCAAGCCGCGTGCAATGTTTATCTCTTCGCGTGTCCATTGTCTGACCCTCCTCCTCAGTCTTATCCTTAACTTTTCTTCCCCTCCACTTGTTCTCCTCCTCACTCCTCCTCTTCCTCCTCCCCTTCCTCTCTCCCCTGTCTTCCTGGCGGCAGCAGGCGGTGGCCGGCGCGGAGGGCCGGCGGCGGATAAGGATGGGTTTTGAACCGGTGTTAAGGATGGGTTCCCCAGCAGTGATAAAAACTGCCTTAGAAAAAAATATTTTAAAGCTTATCTTTCTTCAGCTAGTAGTTTTTTTTTAACAGGACTTGTACTAACTGCCTGGTAAATTGCTTCAGGATAGGTTTTCTCTCGTCGAAAGATATATATTCAAATACTCCCTCCATCCCAAAATAAATGCAGTTTTCCATTGTTCATATTCAACATTTGACCGTTCATTTTATTTAAAAATTTTATAGAATTAGTATTTTTATTTTTATTAGATGATAAAATATGAATAGTATTTTATGTGTGACTAATGGTTTTTATTTTTTTTATAAATTTTTTTAAATAAGACAGATAGTTAAACGTTAGACACAGTTATCCACGACTACACTTATTTTTAGGACGGAGATATATCGAGCTTTGTCATGGAGTTGTGCAAAGCGAACATGCCTCTGTTATGTCATTGATGATTGGGAATCATGTCCAGCAACGCCAGCTGATCTGACCACTTGTCAGCCTCATCTCATCCAGTGCTTTGAAGGCCTTTCCAGTACTAAAGCATTTATTACAGTGCAGGATACTACCAAGTAGGGCTGTCAACGAGCCGAGCTCGTCTACCCAAGCTCGAGCCGAGCCTATTGCACCTTCGAGCTTTTAGGCAAGCTCGGTTCGAGCTCGTTCGAGCTCGAGCTCGGTGCCGAGCTCAACCATAAGTAGTATAATATATATTTTAATAATAATATCTTAATAAGTATAATTATTTTCTAGTTAATCACACTAATAAAAAGAGTAGAAAATGATTAAAATAAATATATTGTGCTAATACATGCTAATTTATTGTGTAAATAGATACAAATATATATATTTATCTATTAGTTTATTATATTAATAAGGTGAACATGCAATATAAACTATACACAGCCAAGCTCGGTTAGGCTCGGTAGAAGCTCGAGCTCGGCTCGGTAAAGCTCACGAGCTTTTGCTCAGACTCGAGTTCGGCTCATTTGGAGCTCGAGCCGAGCTCGAATCGAGCCTAGGACGAGCCAAGCTCGAGCTGCTCGCGAGCCACGAGCTTGCTTTTTTGACAGCCTTACTACCAAGAAGAACCTAGTCTGCCATATAGGTTGAGGTTCCGATAAAGATCCCACCCTCACGGTGCAGGTCATGCTCAACACGATGCTTCCCCGCCAGTCTTTTTCAGTTAGATTCCACACCCCTTCTCTCACTTCACTAGCTGCTTTTTCAGCTTTTTGGAGGAAGCACCCCATGTCCATGCATAGCACCGAGCGTCCATGCAAAGCACCGAGGGTCCACACTTTTTCTCCTCCACGACATCACGCGGTGACGAAGCCACGCGCCAGCATGGAGCAAGGCCTAATCCTTCTCGTTTGGCAAGATGGCTTGCCGCGAGAATCCAACAAAATGCTGGCCCTTATTGAATTTAATCTTTAACGTCTTCTTTTGTTGGCGATGCACCCAAATATTTATGTGAGAGACCCATTGTGTTTTTCGGTGCATTGATACCTCCTGATATCTCACAAGCCTATATGTTATACGCGCAGTAACAAATGAAACATCAAACATTTATTTACAAGATTGTGAGCATGGTACAATGGTAGAAACTAGATTATTATCTCTCATGCAGTTGTGGGTAGGTGCAAGCAGAACTTGTAGTGCACAATATATGGCCGGAGCCTAGAGAGATCTCTTCTCTGCGGTTTACTTATATGCAACTTGTTTTTCATTTAGTTGATGTATATTGTCCTGGCTTATATGTACGATGCACTTAATCAAATGGTGCAAGTCTATTTAATGTTTTAGATTTTCTTCTGACAATGTAAATTGGTTGTACCACCCACAACAAGCAGTAATGAGATGTTGCTTAATATCCGAAGAAGTGGCAGAGGTGCTTGACAGCAATGATGAGCACGGCGTTGCTTGACCACAAGGACGATGGGAAACAAATCCCCTGATTTTGTGCAGCCTGCAGTTGTACCACTGATATGTGGGCCCAGGCACAACTGCAAAGTGCACAAGGCCTGAGGAGTCTAACCCAGGATGATGAATAGTAGGATGCATGCTTTGCAGTGCTCTAGAGTCTAGTGGTGTAGGTGTGGTGTGGGTGATCAATCTTATATCTCTTTTGAGATAAGAGGGTTCATAGTACAAGTGGAATGCCCTTGCCGAATTTACACATGAACATCCTCTCTCGAGCATATTGCACCGAAATCCCTATTTCTGATGTAGGCATGTAAACTTGGTGGACGGAACGATCCTGATGCCTCACAATCCTACCCGCCTCCGGTATAAACAAATGAAAAACATTATCCCCCTTCAAAGTGTTTTATCAAGGAAAAGCAAATTTGCTTTACTCGAGGAGTATGTAGGTTGCCCACCCAGCTGTGCATGCTCTTGTGAACCATCGGAGCGAGCTTAGAAGACCTGTGTTTGTAGGTGCCACCGTTGCACATGCAGATACCCTCAAATCCTAGTAATTTTCTTGCTTCTGTTGATGCTTTTCCGATTGCACATGCACCCGATTTGTGTGGTTTTCGTGTGAAACGTTTGCATATGCTGATTCGCTTGGTACGCTTGGTAATGCCAATACGCCGTGAAGTTGCTACTGCTGAATTTATACACATGAACAGAATCTCTTGAGCAGCTTGCACCCAAATGCCCATTTCTAACGTTGGCGTGTAAATATGGTGGGTGGAACGCTCCCGATGCCTCACAATCCTACTTGTTTATGGGATCAACAAATTAGAAAAAAACACCACCCCTTCAAAATATTTTTCTCAATGGAATGTGAATTTGCTTTACTCGAGGAGCTAGTACGATAGAACACCCACCAAATTGTGCATGCTCTTTTATCCAGTCTTGAAATGCTGCAAGTGATTGGGAGAGATCACCGTACGCCAATCCGATCAACGATGTGCGGCGCAGATTGCGCAGGAGTTGTCCTTGCCTTATTGCAAATTAGTAGCCGTCACCTCCTAGTAAATCTGGGCCGCAGCTTCTGGACCTAAAAGTCCTCATGGCCCAATGGGCGTCTGCTCATACACACAGGCCTGCATGTCTCCTCCTCGGTAACAAATGAAAACACACTGTTAATTCATACTAAATGGGATTTTGCTTGGAAACCTAGCTGAAACATTTATTTAACTGATGGTAAGTATGGTACTATGGTAGAATCTCGCATACAAATTTGTAACTTGTCAGCTCTCCCAAATTCTGAGAAAGCAGGCTGGTCGGACTATACTAGAAAGCCATGCATCTGTACTAGAAAGGTAGAGGAGTGCTCACTGATCTCTGTAGATGATGGACACTCTGAGTCGCTGGACTGAACATCGAGCGGATCTAATTTGGAAGGAAATCTTCTTGAATCGAACATTCCATGGATATTAATTTCTGTATGGTTCGAACTACTGTAGGAGGAACACAACTCGATCAAATTTCGTATGATTGGCTTCGTCTGCTAATTCTGGTTCAACAAGCATGCAGTCCTGCTGTTATGACACAACAAGGTCTTGCTGTTCGTGTTGCACGAACTATCTACACTCTCCTGATGTTTGCGCTTCCATAGGATGGTGCTATAATGGTGGCAAGGTTTAGACGTGATAAAAAAACATGGAGGTATATATGTTTGGGATATTGGAGCCTTTCATGGCAATGTAACTAGCTACCATATCCTTCTCCTAAGCACATTAAGAAAAATGACTCCCTAAATAATAAAATTCTATATTTTTTAAAAAAATATTATAATTCCATATCGTTTTTTTTCCATCAGATGTCAAAAAACTATAGAAAGTAGAATATTTTCACCTGGTACACCTAAGCATTCTAGATCAATTGTTGTACAACGTCAATCTGCTCGCACATTCTTTCCGGAAAGTCGGCGTGCTTAAACACTGCTTTCACATGATGCTTCAACCATATATCTGATCATGAAAAATGTTGAGGAAGCCTTTGTACCAATTACTCCTGATACCTCACAGTCCAATACGCATTAGACATGTATAAACGATATACTAACAAACATATCTATGCAGGAACAAGGGACAACTGCTCTGTTTATGGTAAAGTGAGATAGATCACTACCTCACGTGAGTTTGAGCCTTGAGCCTATTCACCTTTGCGGCTCTTATATAAGCATAGACACACATTGTATATTGATGGTAATTACCTTCGCTATTTTTCCTTTTAATTAACAAACTTGGTAATACATCAAAAGTGCATCCGATTGAATGATGTGGTGTGGGCAGGTACTACATTTTCCATCATTATTTGGTATATATGAATACTAGAGATTTCGTACTAGGACAGCATCACAATTTAAGCATGTGTGGTATTGTAGTACTATCAACCACATGTGCATCTTAAAAACCTAAAGGAAGGACTACATGTGCATCAGTGTGTGGGCAGGATTACAAAAGGTTTTGAGAGTTGGTATCTCAGTTAATGTGCACTACCGTAGAAGTGATTTTTGCCGGGTGGGGCAAAAACCACAATTGTCCCGGTTCAGCAATTAACCGGGACTAAAACCATTTTTAGTCCCGGTTTTTTAGGTGCAACGGAAAGATATGATGTTTAGTCCCGGTTGGTAACACCAACCGGGACTAAAGATCATATTTAAGTCCCGGTTGTGAATGTGTCAGAAGTTGTTACTAATCGGGACAAAAGATTAATATTAATCCATCAGTTCTCATTTTTTCACTTGCAGTTGCATGATCCGTAAATGGCTTATTGACATTGGAACTATCAAACATGACGGAAATAGCTAATGGCAGATAAGAACGTCTATGAATCCAGACATCCAGTAGAACAAACTTGTGGCATGCATTTGGTTTCTATCAGTGTATCATGCTTCTCTAGAAAGCTATAGGAGCACGGTGATCTGTAGTTGATCGACATTTCGGGCCACTGGTCTGAACATCGAGCTATAGGCTCTGATTTGCTAGGAAATTAAGACTAATAATATCTGAATTCAATATTCCCTGGATATTAATCTCTAGCTGAATATTGTTTGAACCATTTTGAAGGAGCACAACTCAGTCAAATTTCATACGAATGACTTCGTATACCAGTTCCAGTTCAACAAACATGCACTTATGCAACAGAGTCTTGCTGTTCATGTTCCACGTTCTCCCTACGCTCTTCCGCTGTTCCTCGCTGTGACAAGAAAGAGGATGGCCATTCGATTGGAGGGCTGATCAGAGGACCATCCATCACCGGATGCAAGCAACGCGAAGTTCACTGTCACTGCGATGCAAAGCAGAAGACGAGGCCACAATCGCTAGGCTGTAGAGGAAATCTATTCAGTTTGCATAATAGGTGAGTATACTTCCACACTCAGCCCATCCTCAAAACATGGTGAACCTCGCAAGCTTCAGCTGTGTGCTGATCGCATGCTGCACATCTCGGGTGCAGTATCTCTTATTGATGTATCCTGATAATGTCTCCTGATGCTCCATATGCCTATGCTCATGCAGCTGATATTTGAGAGATTGAATGGCATATGCACTGTTTAGGTTTTTATGGGAGTTTTTGGTTTGTGCAAGTGGAGGGGGTCACTTGATAAAACTTTGTGACCTATGAGACTGAGGTTCTCTCTTACATATATGGGCAGTTCTTCTTGATTGAACGAATGTATAGTTGGTACAAACGAGCTAGATTATTTGCTTCATATTAACAGGGCCGGTCCTGATATTTCCAAGGCCCAGAGCAAAATAAAAATAGAGACCCTCAATGGGTATAATATGTAGATTTTTTTTTTCTTAATGATTGTAGATCTAACCAACCTAAAATACGATGATACTACACTAGACTACGTCAGCTTATACTTATTAAATTATTGTAACTATTGTGGAGAAAACATTGCAAACACAATCCAATTGCCTATTAATAATTCCATGACTTTGAGAAAATTGTGACAGCATCAAGTAATTCATGCTAGCATTTTTATAAGAAAATTCAGTGATAATTGTAATTGTACGTATCAACATGAATCAGGATCAATCTGTATTTAGTGGTGGTTATATATATTAAATACCATTAATAATAATCTCAATAAAGAAGAGAGAGAGAGAGGAGAAAATGAGTGGGACGGTGAATAAATAATCTAGTCTTGGGATTAATCAAGACGTGGAGCTTGGAGATCAATCTACGATTCTCTGCTTCTATTGGTAATCAATACGTAAATGTAGCCTATGTAGGTGCATGGCCGGTCGGGGCCCTTGTCACGGTGGGCCCAGGGCCACCGCACCGCTCGCCCTGCCCCAGGGCCGGCGCTGCATATTAAAATACAGAGCAGCAAGAGAATGGACTTGTGGCTTCGCATTATTGTTGATAACACATTACCGTTATTATTTACATCCTGATTAAATGGACTGTTCTTGGCAAGGGTTGATATTTAATAAATTTATGGAGAAAGTTAATTCTGTACCATTAAGAAGAAGCACACACTCAAAATAAACACCATCAATTATATACTTAAAATTTTTATTAAACTTCTTCAAAACGCTCTTAAGCCGTCAGTTGATGCTCTAATAAATTAAATAAAAACCTAGAAAATCTGAGAAAAAAACATATATCCCTCGATTTTCACTTAAATCGACAGTTCCAATACTATAAATAGTTAGATTAGATTTCTTAAAACAAACCGACCAAATTCTTATATAGTCTTTCCTTCCCTTCAGTAGGAAAACGTACAAATATTGAAACATTGACCTTCCTTTTCTTATTTTTCCACGTATATAGTTGAGACAATAATAATTATTATTATTAGCGATAATATTTTTTATAAAATAGTTACTTTACAAACATTTAATATATTATCATATCACTCTTTACAAACTAATGCAAATAAATTGGCTCTACAATAATATTTAAAAACAAAGTTGACACCCATTATTTTATATTGTGTACACATTATTTCAGACTAATTTTAATAAAAATATTTGTCCATCGATTTTTACTTAAATCAGTATTAAACCATCATAACTATCTTTAAATAAACAAAGCCTCGAAATCACAAAGATTTTGAGAAAAAACACACATTCCCTCGATTTTTCAGTTGAATTGATATATGACCATTGTATTAGACTTGAAAAATCTTGCTAATCAACCCTCCTGATCATTCCGGCTAATCACTCCTCCTATCTCGAATACGTATGTACTTACTTGTTACAAGTAAAAAGAATACATACAACCGCCAAACCCTCTCATTGGATATATATGATTAAAAAGGACTAATCCCACCTTACCTCATTGGGTTCCATTTATCATATAGCATGGCATTATGAGTTGCTCCGCATATTGCATATAAACCATGCTAAGGTAGTTGGTTGAAAAGCTATATTTGTTACCATTAAATTTAAATTGTAGGACTGCATGTTGATATGTGTTTTCTTTTCAAAAAATATTATATAGATCACACATATAACAGGAAAGCGAGATCTATGATATGTCTTTGTTAATTTGTATGTGAGTATGTGATAAATTACATCATTGAGACTTTCCCTGCATATATAAATCTGGACTCTTAGTTGTACCAAGTGCTCTCTCTACTTGTTAAATTGTATCTAAGTATGTGATAAATTGCATCATTGAGGCTTTCCCTTACATATATAAATTTGGAGTCTTGGTTGTACTAAGGCCCTGTTTGTTTCAGCTTAAGATTATAGTAATCTAGATTATTAAATCAGATTACTCTAAGCTGGATTATAATAAGCTGACATAGAATAAGTTGCAGTTGTTTGTTTCTTTGGATTATTGGAAGCATCTAAGGGTAGCGAGTCTTTAGCCACTTAATAATTTGGAAAAAGCTCCTCCAGAGGAGATTATTAGATTATACTAATTTGGCTTATAGATAATAATAATCTAGCATAATAATCTACTTGTTTGTTTGAGGTTACTCCTAATAATCTAGATTATAATAATCCTAAGCTGAATCAAGCAGGGCCTAAGTGCTCTCTCTACTAATTAATGTGTATCTAAGTATGTAATAAATTGCATCATTGAGACTTTCCCGAATTTAGCCCACAAACAACCTAATCTGAAATTCACTCATATGGAGATTTGAACTCAGGACCTTGGAGTGCTACTCAGGTCACTATAACCACTAGACTATATGCTCTTTCGCGATCTACTGAACCTACAACGTGCAAACTATAAGCAGCTAATGTAATTATGTTAATTATGACAATAATCAGTATGAGACACCCATAGGGCTGAGAGGCATCTGGAGAATGTGACAACCATTTGCATAGGTTCCTAGAACGAGTGAGCTAAGTTGAAGTCCTAGTTATCATTCTGATCCTCTTAGGTGGTGCATGTGCATATCAAAGGAAGTATAGGCTGTGTTCGCTGGAGCCGGTTCTCAACCGGAATAGTGCACACGGAAAACGGAACGGTCCATTAGCGCATGATTAATTAAGTATTAGCTAATTTTTTTAAAATGTATCAATATTAATTTTTTAAGCAACTTTCATACAGAAACTTTTTTAAAAAAAACGCACCGTTTAGCAATTTGAAAAGCGTGTGCGTGAAAAACGAGGGAGATAAGTTGTAAAACTTGGAGTAAGAACACAGCCGTAGTCGCTGTAGGCTCATCTAATGTGGGTATCGAGGCAAGCGCTGAAGAGACTTGTTAGTACTTGTTTCTGCTACTTGAAACTCGATCATATCTGCTAAATTAAAATTCGAATTTAAATGGGAACAATGCATATATATCAATTTTTCTCCCTGTGTTAATTGATCGCTACGATTGTATATGTATAGTTTTATCCCTAGAAATGCAAATAATAGATTTGTAAATACATTATTTGTACATCAAAATGTTGTTGAGTTCACATAGCTCAACCTTTTTCCCACTTGCCTGAGACCTCAATGTCAAGATGCTCCTATCATATCAATGGAATACCTATTATAGCAACTCCGTTTTTAGAGTCCGTCCTCATGACAAGTTTAACCTCACAAAGTTTAGCAATGTATTACTCGTACATCCCTTCAAGAATGCAATACCTCCGACCAATGTGTCGTGACAGTGGCTCCTGATGCTTCACATGCCTATGTTCATGCCCTCGACATTTGAGAGATCGAATGGCATATTACATTGTTTTGGTTTTCATGTGAGTTTTCGCAATTGTTTTGTGTACGTGGTGAGGATCACATGATAGGCCTTTCCTATCAGGCAGTGGCGCTCTTATAGGCAACTTGGTTGGTAGGAGCAAGTCAGCTTAATTGGTTCTCAACAAGATGCAGGGTACAGATACATCAATCTACATAGCAGCAAGTGAATGGACTTGCGGCTTCACATTATTATTGAAAACATGAATGATTAATTGAATACTGTGCAGGCTAAGAGTTGATATTGGTTTAATTTATCGAAAAGTAATTCAGCATCGTCATGAAGAGACACATACATTAAAACAAGGAGTTACATCAATCAAAATGACGGCGGCATCTTAGCATTGTGGTTACAAGCAAGTAAGAAAATGATCCATTGAACTCTCTGAAGTCATGGCTTCATGGGTATATTCTAACTGGATAACTGTATAGAGTATAGACACAGAAAAAATGATCATGAATTACGTATTACAGACCTAAAAATTCATAGAAAAAGTTATCTAAGTAACACTGATATATATAGAAAGATTTTAGAAAAATCGTACTAGTGATGTGTAGAGTTTTTAGCAAAAAATTTACTTTTGGATAATCAAACCTCCATCATGTGTTGTTGTTAAGCTATATTAATTGCTGAATTTAGAGATGTGGATACAATGAATGGGAAACGACAGTCATGTGGGGGCGATTCTTAGGTTGGATTCTTTTCCCTTCTTTCCGAACTCACCTTCCTCTTTTTCCTTGTGAACGCTTCTCAAACTACTAAACGGTGTGTTTTTTAAAAGTTTTCTATATGAAAATTGCTTTAAAAAAATCTTAGGCTAATACTTAATTAATCACATGGTAATGCGCAACACCATTTTCTGTGCGGGAAGGTGGAGTTACCTCCCGAACTCAGCCTCAATGTTGCTATGGTTGAGTTCTTTCCCTTAACAGAGCCAACTCTATTTTTCTAACAAAAAAATTAGCCGAATTTCGCACGCAGTTAAGCAAGGCTATTTTTGGCCCAATCCTGCCGGTCTGACCGCGACCGTCAAAGCAACACAATCTTGTTCATCATCTGAAAATCAATCATCTCCACAACCACTTCACCAATAATCTCCAAATATCAAAACCAATAACATCAAATGCCAATTCTTCATCACAAATAACAATCAATCACACTTTGATTTTACATGGTTTTGCCATGCCAACCTTTTACTTTGTTTGTCCTACCTATCCTTTCCACCTCACTTGCCATCTTCTCCTTGTCATCCATAACAATGAGGCGACACTTGGCCACTACCCGTTGGATTGAAGCTTGATTGAAGCAAGTAGTTGTCGTCAAGTTTGCTGAAGCAGGTCAAGGACAGCGAAATGGTTCAACATCAATTACCAGTCATTTTGAAGGTGGACAAGTAGCCTCGCAATTCAGACGTAGTTTAGGTCTCGGATTGCTAGTTTCAGGTTACCCTCTCTTGCTTTCTACACCCACAGATCTAGCACGAGCATCAACACTTTGGGTATCGATGTCTAGCACTCCAGATGCTTCGCATGCCTATGTTTTCTTCCAACATGGATGATTGGAATCATCCGCACACCCTTCCCACTGGTATTGTTTTTGCATAGGTAGATATGAATGGATTACTGGAGTTTTGTGCACTTCATTACCACAGGTCTTATTTATGTCAGAATAGAGACTGTTGTAACACCCCAGGAAACCACGTACCTAGAGTGCCAGACCAAAAACACTCGAAACCACTAACTCTCAAAATTACTAGAAATTTCGGCAGAGTCTCCCCTGTAAATACGGACATCCACGACAGGCAATTATAAGTTAAACTAATAACAATATCATTCCCACAATACGATCCATCCTTATAATACATGGGGAAGAAACTATTAGAAATCTAAAAGATTATTACAAGACCGAACCATAATATAGTTTAAGTATCATTATGGACCTAGGCAATATAGTTTGATAGTGTGCAGATAAATGTGTATATAAGGGTGCTACTTCCCGCCCATGCATGTTGGTCTCAATATGTACCTAAAACCAAATAAAACACAAGAGTGAGTATAAAAATACTCAGCAATTACAATATGGAACTAGAAAACACATATAGACATCATTGGCAATAAAGCATGAACAGAAGGCTTTCTTTCTTTGATAGGAAACACATTTTCAAACACCAAGTCAAAGAAGATAGTAGTTTCCATCCGGGGCAGGCATGAATTGAAATAGTAGTTTCTATCCCGGACAATAGTGAATATATCCTAGCATTTGCCGGCAAAGCCGAGTAAACGTGATCAGCAATTACCCACAGGAACTTGAATAAAGAACCAAATTTCACTCCCATGACTATGCATGGTACTTGAATAATTGAAACCAGAATCAAAGAACCAAATTGAAACCATATTGCACATTCATGGCAAGCAGGGAACTTGAATTATTTACCCAGAACCAGAATCCGGAATATTGAAACAAGAATAACGTCGTAAACATAGGATAAACATGAAAACCTAAATGGCGTGAACAACGATATGAATATAAGCAGTCACATGTCACATAGAAATATATCGGAAATAAATAGATAGAGCCAACTATCCATCAATCACACACTTAGTTCGTCATGCACTTGCCTCCAATGAAGGGTTGGTATCATGCACGATCTGAAGGACCACCACCTAATCACAAACAAAACCTCAGCAAACACATTCAAACATGCATATAAAACAATGAAAAAAGGTGAACCTACTGCCCCATCCCATCAAAACGCGATAACAAGGAACGCCGCTTGCACTATAAACAATATTGTTGCTTCAAACCTTTATATCTTGAAATATGAAAAGGCTATGACCATAAATAAATCTACAGAACAAGGCCTACAACTCTTATGTGGAAATTATATTTTTATTATGCCATTAAAATGGTCTAATTTGCGCTTGAAAGCAGGCTTCAGAATCTGTCCAGAATTTCAGACTATCCGCACTAAAACAATCATAACTGGAGTTTTACTTGCCCAATCAGGGTGTACTTTACTAATATGAAAAGCTAAGAAAAACCTCTACAACTTTGTCTATAGGCGTCTTGGCTGATTCCACTGTTTAGCCCATCCAAAAATAGTTCAATCTACTACTATCCAGATTATGACATAAAACAACAGTTATACTCAAAAATTCGTATCATCTAAACCACTTGAGATAAAATCACGCCCTTGGTCAGAAGATAGATATAAATATTATCTACAACTTTCTAGTTATACACTTTCGCAAAAAATATCATTTAGATCTCCGAAACTTCGAAAAACCGAAAAACTGTAAATCTGCCAACGTGTAGAACAGCCAAATTCGAACCACAACAAACAAAACTCCTTCTCTAACCTTCCTTATCCACGAATTAAACCACTAAAACCACCCTAGAACAACTGATATGACAAGGGGAAAGCCTCACCTAGGGTTTCTTTAGAGAACTTGTGAGGAGACAATAGGGGAGACTGTGATCCAAGCTTATTGATCCAAGCTATGAAAGTGGAGATCTAGGGAGAGCAATTTGCTGTAGAGGGGAGAAATGCGAACATAGGAGAAGGGGAGGAAGGAGGCGCCGCCAGGGAGAGGGGTGGTGGCACTATGATGGGAGGTGGGAGTTGGTTCCCCTCTTTCTAGGTTTTAGGGGAGAACTAATGGGCTGGGTTTATAGGCCTTCTCATGTTGGCCCACTTCTAAAGATATATTTTTTTATTTATTTCTGTTAACATCTTTATTTTAACAAGTCAACCCAAACTAAAAAAATAAATATCTTTTAATATACGGGGTATTACAACTGTATTAAATCCGCAACCAATGCTGGTAAATAGGAATAGGACACATTGTTTTTAGATTTGGCAATGGCTCTCCGTGATATATTTCTTTGAAACAAAATAATTTCTGAGAATGCGACTAGTGTGTATTTGACGGCTGTGACGACGCGTGCATGGTTCATATATACAGTTGTCTTATAGGCAGCATTCTTCACTAGCTGACTATAAATAATCCTTAGAGGATATCAAAATTAATGGCGTGTGTGCACCAAGACCAAAAGTTTGTTGCAATTTTGTTGACATTTTTCTACTCAATGATATTGGTTATTCCACTGTAGACAGCTAGCCCAATTAAGAATGCCTGCCTCTTGAGGGCCGGGAGTAAGTAACTTACATATGAATAGAAAATTTTGGAACCCTCATTGCACTCTTAAAAAGCACTAAAAGAAGAACTACAATGCCAAATAGTACTGTTTGGAATAGTTTCAAAACGTTGTGCGAGACGGTTACTCAGTTATTGTGTTAGTGGTGAATGGGACGTTAATTCATCGGTTCTCATGCTTGCACTAGCACGATCCACTGGACTGAGCATCCAACGGCTCAGATTTGCATCGAAGGTCTACATGAATTCAAACATTCCTTGGATATATATTAGTCTCTCGAATATGGTCCAAACAACAACAGGAGAAACACAATTCCATCAAATTTCGCATGAATGGATTTGTCTGAAGATTCTAGTCAGACAAGCATGGAGTCACAGTGCTCTCAAATACAGCACGATCTTTCTGTTTATGTTGCATGTTCTCTCTATAGTCTCCCGTTGTTAAGTAATTAACGGAAGCGAGAAAAGTAATTAAGGGAAGCCATAGTCAACTACAGGTCTGAGGGCAGATGTACAGTATATCTACCGGTGTCAGGTGACACCGATGGTATCTTACAAATACAATATGATCCTCTGTGTTTTTAGCCAATGACACCATCGATTAAAGCTCACTGACCCCAGCAGACTAACTAATTTACTCTAGCCCACGCACTAACAGCTAGTAAACAATATACTCCGTATTTTGTTTTAGGGAAAGCCAGAACAATTTTGCTGTTGTTAGTATTACACGTGCAACAGTTGCTTAATTCACTTCTCGTATAGTATAGTTCTGTTTATAAATGGTGGAATTAACCTAGCCCGTTGATTTACTTAGTTTTGACATGTTAAACAATTAATAAACTAGCTAGATGAAATGTTACATTACTTTGTTTTTATTTAGTTTATACTTTAACAATGTAGAATAATTAGGAGTAGAACAAATAAGAGCTTTATGGAGAAACACCCAAGGGTCTTCCTAGCTTCACAAGGTGGTGGGCTATACGACCGGGGTTCGAAGCCTCACCCCTTCTAATTTCTAATTATTTGATATTAAGTCATTCTCTAATGGTTGTGTCTTTTTAATAAGAGCTTTATGTATATATTAAAGTTTGCAAAAAAAATGTTTCTTTATACTCGAGAAGATACCATAAGTTACACTCTCTTTTTTTCCATTAATCAATTACATCATTGGTATATCTTAATTTTTGTGAGAAGAAACCACAAATAATTAGCTAGAAAGTATGGTGTCGTCTAGTCTTATAAATGCTAGTACCGTAAAGTATGTATTACATTATGACCCCGGTGGCTCCAAATCCTTGATCCGCCCCGTCTGACCAGAGGAACCACTGCCAGTGACGGAGCCAGGATTTCAAAGTTAGGTATTCCCATCTAAGCGCTGAGCCGCTGGCCGCCCCTGCCCCTCGCGGCTACCGGCCACCCAACCGGCTTGACCGCCTGAGCTTGGCGGAGTGTCGGGTGCCGGCCGTCGTGGCAATGGCCTCCCCCTCCGCGGTAGCACGGGCCAGCTCCCGCCGCCGGTTGCCGCCTTGCCTCGTCGCGCCGCCGCCTAGGGTTTGCAAATAGGGAGCGGCGCGAGGGAGCCGAGCTATGGAGGGATGGGTCACGGAGGGAGAGCGAGAGGGCGCCGTCTGGTAGAGTGGTGGCTAAGTGGGTCAACTGATGTCTGATGGGTCACGACAAAGTGGGTCGGGTTGGTAGGAGGCATTGCAAGAGGTCGGTTGGGTCATGTTTGGATCGAAGAGTTGAGGATTTAGGTGCACTAATATGTGTACATGTATATATATTAGAAGTATGCTTATTTTTTCATAAAAAAAGTTGGGTATTCCCGGGAATACCCAGGAACCAAGGTAGCTCCGCCCCTGACCACTGCCGCCTGCCGCTGTGATGCGAAGCAACCAAGATGCCAGCATCGCTAGGCTGTCAGTAGTTGTTCCTCAGTTCGGATAACAGGCGACCGGAAATATTTTTAGAGTCCATCCTCATGACCAGGTTCACATCACAAGTTTCAACGATGTATTACTCGTCCAACCTTCCAAGAGTGTAATACCTCTAACCAATGTGTCATGAGAATGGCTCCTGATGCTTCACATGCTTATGTTCATGCCCTCGATATTTGGGAGGTCGAATGGCATATTACATTGTTTTGGTTTTCATGGGAGTTTTTGCAATTGCTTTGTGCAAGCGGTGAGGATCAAATGATAGAACCATTGCTATGAGGCAGTGGTGCTCTTATATATAGGCAACTTGGTTGGTAGGAGCTAGTCAGCTTAATTGGTTCTCATCAAGATGCAGGTACTTGGGTACATTGATCCACGCAGCAACAAGTGAATACACCAGTGGCTTCACCACTCGGGTATATTGATTGATGATATTAAAAACAATTAATACCATCAATCAATATCACGGCGGCATCTTAGCATTGTGATCACAAGCATGTAAG
This sequence comes from Oryza sativa Japonica Group, assembly GCF_034140825.1. NCBI lineage: Eukaryota > Viridiplantae > Streptophyta > Magnoliopsida > Poales > Poaceae > Oryza > Oryza sativa. Next base: position 26,422,258 of record NC_089045.1, read on the forward strand.
AAAATGATCCGTTAGAACTCTATGAAGTCATGAGCATATTCTAACTGGATAAATGTACAGAGAGTATAGACACAGAAAATTGCACATGAATTAAGTATATATATAGACCTAAAAATTCTTAGAAATGGTTATCTAAGTAGCACTAATATAGAAAGTTTTTAGAAAAAATCATATTAGTGATGTATAAAGTTTGTAGAAAAAACATACTTTTGGATAATTGATAACACCATTAGCGATTTAAAACACAAGTGTTGTTGTTAAGTTATATTAATTATTAAATTTAGAGATGTGGATACATTGAATGGGGACAGTCATGTGGGCATTGGCGATTCTGTGGTTCAGTCCTTTTCCATAATAGAGCCATTGGTGAAAGTATGAGAGTGATTAACAGTAGAATATAACAAATTTTAATAAGAAGTGATTGATGGGATAATTAATACTCTGTAGAGATAATTATTTTGGGACAATTTCTAAGTATCTAGAAATACAATTATTTTAGAAAAGAAAAAGTATCTAGATAAATTATTTTAGACCTGGATAAATTATTACTTTTTTTTCTCACACGCTATCCTGCTGCATTTTATACCATCGATATATGATAGCACTATATTGATGTTGCGGTCCCAGGCAAGTGGGAAAATGATTGAGCTACGTGAACTCAACAACAATTTGATGTACAAATAATGTATTTACAAATCTCTTTTTTTCATTTATAGGCATAAAACTATATCATATACAATCATAGCGATTACAACATTATATAATCCAGATCCATCACACAGGGAGGAAAATTGAAATGCATTGTTCCTATTTAAATTCGAATTTTAATTTAGCAGATATGATCATGTTTCAAGTAGCAGAAAGGCAGAAACATGTACTAACAAGTCTCTTCAGTAGGGGTGTAAGTGGGCTTGTCCGTAAACCCGTTTATAGACAAAATTAGTATCTAACCTGCGGATTGGACCAGCGGGTTACCTATTAATTTGACTTATTTATGAATTATCATTAATTTAACCTAAAAGTCAACTCGCGGGTTGGCCCGCTTGCATCCATAGTCTTCCATAGTCTTCAGTACTTGACTCGATACCCGCGTTGGATGAGCCTGCATCGACTTCCTCCTTCGCCATGCACCGCAGAGGATCACACGATGCCCATGTATGTTCTGGAATGATAACTAGGGCTTTTACTTTGCTAACTCGTACTAAGAACCTATGCAAATGGTTGTCACATTCTCCTGATTCTCTCAGCCCTATGCGTGTCTCATACTGAATGATGCCATAATTAACATAAGCTGCTTATGATTTGCACGTTGTAGGTTCAGTAGAGAGAGCACTACAAATGTTTGGATCTCAAAAATTTTTGGCCAAACGTTGCGTGTCTTATACTGAATGATGTCACTCACGCTGTAGGTCCAAGACTCCAAATTTATGGGTGTGTTTAGATATCTCAAATTTTTTTTTGCCTAAAATATCACATCAAATGTTTGGACACATCCATGGAACATTAAATGTGAAAAAAAACCAATTGCACAGTTTGTATGTAAATTGCGAGAAAAATCTTTTGAGCTTAATTGCGCCATGATTTGAAAATGTCATGCTACAATAAACATTTGCTAATGACAGATTAAATAGGCTTAATAAATTCATCTCGCAGTTTACAGTCGAAATATATAATTTGTTTTATTAAATTCATCCATGGAGCGCCGCCGCCGCTGCCGCCTTCGTCGGACCGCGGGAGACCGCCGTGTCCCCTTCCGGCCGATTTGGCGGAGGGGAGGGCACGGCAGCTGCCGCCTCCGCCGGGCCGCCGCCAACCTCGGGAGCCCGCCGCCACCGCCGGGCAGCCGCGGGAGACCTTCACCTCCCCTCCCGCCGGATCTGGCGGAGGGGAGGGCGCAGCAACCGCCACCTCCGCCAGGCATCCGCCCGCCTCGATCGGGAGCTTGCCGCCAGCGATGGAGGTAGCCTCGTCACTAGAGAGAGGGGAGGGAGAGAGACATGAGAGGGAGAGAGACGCGGGAGGGAGTGCACAAGGACGACGCGACGTGGGTCAGTGGGTGGGAGTAGATAAGGACAACATACGGCGCTCGGCTCATCGGCTCGGCTCGTTTTGTATAGGTGTAGGTGTCTGTTTTTTAATAAACCGGCATCTATAGTATTGGTACCGGTTTTTATTAATGAACCGACACCTATAGTGACTTAAAGATGTTGGTTCTTATTTTTTTCCGCGTGCGGAGGCGGAAAAGGCCTGTAGGTGTCGGTTTTAAAGGAACCGGCACGTATAAGGCCCATCCCTTTGAGGGTTCTTGTAGTAGTGAATGCAAACTGCAATGTCTACCGCTATTCTATTTCTTGAACCCAAACTCAAACATATCTATGGGCTTTGACACCACATTTTTGGATGGATCCTGCAGCTTTCGAGCTTCTGATTAGTCCTAAACTCAAGAATAAGTGCTTTGAATTCATTTCCTGATGGATCAAAGGTTCAGCATAGGCTGATTACTCTTATAAAATTCCGGTGGTGAATGTTTTATTTCATTGCTTCACATTCAGCAAAAAAGTTTGTTGGTGCTCCTTTTTTTTACTCAGTCCCTAGCAAAAAAATAAGAACAAAAATTTCAACAAAGAAGACAGGCTCTCAATATGCTGCATTTGGATGCAACTAAGACAGAGCCACTGCATCGCCCATTCCAATCCAAAACTACTTGTGACTGTGAGTAATGAAGACTCTGCCCCCTAGGTAGGGATGTAAGAGGGCCAACCCATGAATCTACTTATATACTACCTCCATATTTTAATTTATGACGCCGTTGATTTTTGTCCAACGTTTGACCATTCGTCTTAATAAAAATTTTTATGTAATTATCATTTATTTTATTGTGACTTGATTCATTATCAAATGTTCTTTAAGCATGACATAAATATTTTTATATTTGCACAAAATTTTTGAATGAAACGAATGGTTAAACGTTGGTCAAAAAGTCAACAGCGTCATACATTAAAATATGGAGGGAGTATCAAATAAATGGTAACCCACTGGTTTTTATGTCATGACTCAACTTGCCGCGCCTTAAGATGCAAGTGGGTTGATCTATAAACCCATTTACAGATCCCATTTAGGAACCCGTGGATTACCAACTAATCTTGTCTATAAATGGGTTCGTGGGTTGACCCGCTTACACCCCTACCCCCTAAGGAGCCTGGCCCTTGCCTCTCGTATCCGACGGGGACACTACCGCGGATCAACTGCTTCCTCTGATGGATGCGCAGGGCAGCTATGCAGCACGCAGCAGATGTCATGCGAAAATGAGCAATAGTCACCGACGCACTAACATTATGTGTACCTTTGCGTCGCAGGTAACTGCAGCTTCACACCACACTCTTTGGCCTTTGCTAGTTGCCTTTGTGAGTATGTGACTACTCGAGCTTAAACATCAGGGTAGCAGATCATTGAAGAGATCTAGCAAGATGCCTATCCATTTCCAGCATTCCTGATGCTTCACATGCATATGTTTTTCTTTTTTTCCAACATGGACAAATGGGATCACGACATGCATTATTTTCTTTCTGGTCACATACAAGTTTGATAGGGAGGGATATATATATCTTGTAGGCAATTTTCTCAACTAAATGACTGAAAATAATGAGCTTGGTAGTTTTTACAGATGCATGGAACTGATTCTATGCATTTATTGCTCCAGATTGTTCCAACAACCACTTAATAAAATTTTGACAGGAGAATACATAAGTGATTAATTAGTCGTTAACTTTATCCTTGTTTTTGGACAAAGGGGCATGATCACTAGCTAGCATAACCACGTGCTAATCTTTGTGAAATGGCCAATTTTGCTTACTGACACAGCCACATGTACAAAGGCCTTCAGCTTTCCTTTACAGATTTGGTTGATAAAAGAGTAGTACAATGACTAATTATGTTTCAATTTCAAAGGTCTCCTGATTCGACCACCCTTGCCCTCTACTATACTACAATAGAGTTCACTGGCTGATTAATGAGCAGCCTCAACATCCAAAAATGCATCTTAAGCTGGAGTCGTCGGTCGCTGCAAGATTTCTGATGCTGGCAAGATGAATGAGGATCAAAGGTGAGGATAGTAAAACTACTCAACAGATAGTATCCGACCAAGTTGATGATGGAAGAGCACGCTTACAATTCTATGGTTAGAGTCAAGTCTCACATCTCTAGTTTCAGCTTCATCCCTTTCGTTTGCTACACCGAACGATCTTGCGAAAACGGCACCAGTGTGTCCATCCATGTACAATACTCCCAATGCTTCATATGCCTATGTTTTATGTCAGCTTGGAAAGATGGAATGGTTTGCACCTTTCTTTTCTCTGGTCTTGTTTTTTTGGATAGGTAGATATATGTCCGATCCTTTTCGGAGTGGAAATAGCCAGAAAGGGATTCAACTAAAATCCAAACTAAATCCAAGGTGATCCTTGAATTATAAATACAGCTTGGTTACCCTTGAAGATGAAGGGCACGATTATGTCCGATATCCAGTCAACGACATTATGAATTGCTTCATGCTACCTCTCAGGACATTGTAATTGTTCAAACATGAGTTAATTAATGATTTATTAATTTACAGAAAATAAACTCAGTCACAACGTGAAACCTTGAGAACTGAAAAAAAAAACACAAATTTAATAGCATGTGTGTAACAGGACACTCGAAGTCAGTTGGAAATTAAATGACTTTTCTCTACTCAATGATATTGGCAATCCTACTGAAGACATGTTGATCAATTCAGATGGCTGAGAGACCACCAATAATATTGCTGTCGATGTAGCTGGTTAACTGATTTCGTCGGTCTTGTTCACAAAAGGGCATGATCAGTTGCAAAGGCACACGCTCCATCGTTGTCATACGGTCCATTTTGCTGACAACAATAGTAGACATGATTTTCACTGATTCGATCGAACAGAAAGTAGTACAATTAATTATTGCCATTAAGAAGAACTTCTCTCACTTTTCTAAGTCTGATATGGGCGTCCTCTAGAACAGACTACCCGAGAACAGAGCAGGAGCCGACGTGAGAATTGCCGTAATCCAGAAAGACCAATAGAAAAAAAAAATTCAGCAAAACAAACCACACAAACTTTCCAGTCATATTGCCAATTTATTCATTTTTTTTAACTGAACATGTTGCCAATTATTCACCAAGCATTTTCTTTTTCACCGATCCTTAAGAGGCATCGCGAGATGGTCAATTATAGCTATTCGTATTTTCGTAGTGTTAAATTACACACAAAAGTAGAACATGGTTGGTTCTCCCATGGTCCAATGGACGAGCTATAGGATAAGCTGCACAGATCGAGCTGCTGAACTCATATGGACAAATAAACGCACTGAACTCCGGATTTTTTCAGGGGAAAAAGGAATCATATATATTAGGCTGCAGGCAGACGGTCCTCTTTGCTGAGCTGGGACAGCTCGTGCGCAGCAACACGCCATCATGCCGATCTCCCCTGCACCCCGAAAAGTATCGGAGTACTGTCAGTCGACCACATCGTTTCTCCATACAGCAAGTTGTTTCATCGAAGTTTGTTCCTCAGCATTGATATTCAAGTCGTTAAAACGCATATATAAAAATTATACCTATAAATTATTATTATTATTTTGCTTATACGTTGAATAACGTATTATCCGTATTTGGTCAAATGATGGGGGCAAGTGTGCCGGCAAACAACCGCAGCTGCATGGGCTTGTCGATGCCGACGACAAGCATTATTCCGAAGACAAAAAAAATCTTGATGATCTTCCCCACATAGCACCACCGCATGTCCTTCTTCCGACGACTGCTTCGGTCCTCCTCCCGCGTGTGTTGTGTTGTTCTGGATTCTGGAGTGCGCGAGTATGTGAGGATGTGAGTGCTTGAGCTCAAACATCTGGGCAACAAAATTGGTTCTCTAGTGGGAAATTCAGATTGGTACAGTTAATATTTGGAGGAAATTGGGTTTATATATCAAAGATTACAGATTGGTATAGTTAATTCTGATGCATTGTGTTGACAACATAGGCGTGCTTCGTCATGATTTAACTAATATTGCAGTTTGGCTCACACCAATTTAATTACAAATTCATCATGATTTATTTCAAATCAAAGAGAGATAATCTTTACTACTATAAACTGAAAGATGAGTACCAAAACTATCTTACAAGCTTCAGCAGGCGAACTTCAGTAGTATCCATCCATTTCCTCAGTGATTGATCAGTGCATGATATTTTTCTTTGATGGAAATGATCTGATAATAAACATCATTAATTGTCGGTCGATCTTTTGGTGATGTCTCTGTGCACATTAACCCAAGCTTAGCCAGCTGTATGGCACATGTTAGAATTTCAGGCACAACATGATTTGAGTCTTCGCCATCGTGATGTTCGGTGATAGTAGGTTCTAAAATATCATTGATCTTATGTGGAAATGCTGATTCCACTAAGCTACGAAGGTTCATGCCATCCTTAAACATCTCATCGGTTGGGCACTTTCCTGTGATCATCTCTAGAACAATAATTCCATAACTGTATACATCACCCTCAGTTGAGACCTTGCACCCCAAGCCATACTCTGCAATAAAGATTGAGCAAGTTAGTAAAGCATTTGTTGGTCGAAAAATGGTACTCGATTCCATGGAATGGTATACTTGCCATCACCTCCGTGATAGATAATGTGGAGGTAGTAGAAACGAACAAATAAGAATGAAGTAAGTCCGTACCTGGAGCAATATATCCAATTGATCCTCTCAGTCCAGCAGTGCTTGATGAATTGTTTAGGCTTATAATGTTGTTATGAAGAAACTTTGTAAGTCCAAAGTCACTAAGACATGCAACCATTTCATCATCTAAAAGGACATTGCTTGGTTTCAGATCGCAATGAACCATAGGAGGAGAGCATCGATTGTGAAGATAGTCTAAAGCCACGGCAATGTCTACGGCGATTCTTATTCTTAAACCCAAACTCAAATGTTTTGTAGGATTTCGACCGAGCACTTTTGGATGGATCCAGCTTTCAAGGTTTCCATTAATCCTATATTCCAAAATAAGTGCTTTGTATTCATTTCCTGATGGATCAAATGTCGAGCATAGGTTGATCACTCTTATAAGATTCCGGTGGCGAATGTTTTTCAAGGCCTCACATTCCGCAAAAAAGTTTTTCGGTGCTCCATTTTGGTCAAGTCTAAATACTTTGATTGCAACATTGCAAGCTCCAAACTTCAATTGACCTTTTATGAGAATTTTTACAGTCCAACAATTGGTACCTCCAGGTACTGGTACTGCTAGGTACCAAACTAAATCCAACCATTAAATCAGCAGGGGCATGATGGGAAAAAAAGAAAGGAAGCTTCGACTCTGATGCGTTAGTGTTCGTGAACTTCTTGTCACCACCGTCCTAGAATCTTCGCCACTGCATTAGTGCTCTTCCACGGCACCGGCTCCGGTGGCACCTCCTGGCCGCCAGCGCCGCCGCAGCATTGGGCGTTCTTCCACCCTATTCCTTGATCCGTCGTCGCCGTCGATTAACTGCTAATTACTCTGAGCGGTGCCGACCAACATGGAGGGATGAAGCCGTAAATCTATGTATCGTCAGATAAACTTTATTTGACTTGATTTGCTAACCAGTTTAAATCTAGCCTTCAAATGTAATTAATCCCTACGCCAAAGACTGAAAGTGATCTGAATACAATGAATCCATTGTGGAGCTGTGCCGTGCAAGTTGGAGATTAGTGCTCTGAATCCATGTACAGAGCGCTTCATCCATCTATGAGAGGACACCATGATTGAAAAAGGACGAGAGGGGAAAATCAAGGGAGATGGTACCGCCATGGACGGCCAGGGAAAAATAAAGAGGAAAAAATAATCAAGGAAGATGGTTCCGAATCAAGCAGATGGATCTGTATCGCTGGCAAGAGAGAAGCGCTGTGCGGCGAGGATGCTGGCAGCTGCTCCTCGAGCTCCTGCATGCCGTCGAGTCGAGGAGGGGTGGGGATGGTGACGCTGTGTCGTCGCGAGGCTGGAACCAGCGTCCTCGGGGGCGGCACGACTGGATCTGGAACCTCCCAGGCTTGGGGCAGCCGGATCTAGTCCCCAGTTCCTGCTCTGATTCCTTCTCGCCTTCGGTGGTGAGTGGTTATGCCCTTGCCTCCGGCAAAAAATACCAGAGAGATCCCGACTATGCTAAACACGAAATTCCACTTTTACCCTTTGGACTAGTAGTACCAGGCGGGGTGAGCGGTGGTACCGCGAGGTACTCGTCTCTCGACAGTCGTCCGATCGTGTTAGATCGACGGTCTAAATTTGGTACCGCCTTAGTCTTGTTGGACGGTAAAAAATCTCTTATACACCACTCCAAATGTTCCCGAACCAACAAGATTCCTTGAAGAGAAACCATTTGTTGCGTTGTACAAATCGTTGTATGAGAGTTTATTAAAATGCCTGATCGAATCATTGATGATGATTTTCTTCCGCCCAGTTCTGTTCTTCTGAAGGATGATGGCAACACAAGCCAATGTGACTATAACGATGGAAGTGATTGGAATTCCTACACTAAGATTATAGGATGTCTTGTTCCTTTTAGATGAAAGTTCCTTGCAAAGTGGTAATTGTAGCATTGGAGAAATTGCACACAACTTTTTGTTTCCTTGGACGAACACATTGCTTGAATTAGCAAACACGCCTCCTCTAGGGACAGGTCCCTCAAGATTATTGAAAGATAGATTGAGAGTGTGTAAAGATCCAAAATACTCAAAAAAGTCTGGGATTTCACCAGACAAGTTGTTTCGGGAAAGATCCATCTCATTGATCCCTTTTAAGTTGGCAAAAGATCCTGGGATGCTCCCTTGTAGGAAATTTCCCTCCAAGTGGACTGATTCTAATTCAAGGCACTCACCAAGACTAGTTGGAATCTCACCAGATAATTGATTATTGGAGATATTAAGTGAATTAAGATTAGTTAATCCACCAATCTCTAGTGGTATGTGTCCAGTGATTTGATTCTAGGACATGTCTAAGCCTTCCGAAAGTGTAGAAATGGAAAAGAGTTCTGGTGGAATTCTCCCATACAATTTATTTCTTGATATATTTAGTTTAGTTAAAGTTGTGCATCTTGCCAAACTAGAAGGTATTTGCCCCGTCAAATCATTTTCTTGAAGATAAAGTTTAGTAAGTTGCCTTAGTTTTCCAATTGATTGAGGGATTACTCCGGAAAACTTGTTGTAAGATAAGCTTAGGATCGACAAGTTTTGGAGATTTACAATTGTATCAGGAATTTGGCCAGAAAGCAAGTTATTATCCATTAGAAAGATCGTGAGACTAGTTAGTTTTTCTATCTCCGAAGGTATGCTACCAGTCAATTGGTTTTGATTTAGAATCAATACCTTTAGGCCTTCTGAAAGGTTGGTGATGGAACTTGGTATTATTCCTTGCAGCTTGTTCCTATCCAACCACAAATTTGTTAGTTGAGTGCAGTTTGTCAGCGAAGACATGAAAGACCAATCTCCAGCCTCAAGCTTATTGCCACCTAAATCTAGGTAAGTCAAGTCAGACAAGGATCCTAGAGAAGGGATAACACCGGTGAAAGAGTTTCTGCGAAAATATATTACTTGGAGATTCAAAGCATTGGCTAACGAAGAAGGAATTGGTCCTTCAAACCTTCAAATATTATACTTGTGAGTCCTGGAAGGGTGTAGCCAATGTTCGTCGGAAGTATCCCAACAAGACGATTGGCGCCAAAGTTTAGATAGGTAAGACTCGAGATTGTGTAAAGTCCTGGTGGAACGATGCCCGATAAGTTGTTATGACTTAGATCTAGTATTTGCAACTTAGAAAGATTACTTAGGCTCTTTGGAATGGTCCCATCTAATTTGTTTCCGGAAAGCATCAGTGTAGACAGTGAAGGAATGTTACCAAGTGTGATAGGAATTTTACCGGAGAGGAGGTTTTCAGTTAAACTAAGGTATCGGAGTGACGAAAGAGCTTGGGAGAATGGAGGAATGGATCCAGAAAGACCATTTGATGACAGATCTATGTAAGACGTGGTAGTGCTATTGAACAAAGAAGGTGGTATCTCCCCACTTAGGCTATTATTTTGGAGATTCACCCATATAAGTGGTTTGTTACTCCCTAAAAGTTGTGGGATGGTGCCAGTGAGCTGATTGTGTGGAATGAACAGTGCAGAAAGGTTGGAAAGCAAACCGATATCTGGGGGGATGTTTCCACGAATATTGTTGGTGCCAAGAATAATTTGCTGAAGAAATGAACATTGACCAATACTTGGAGGGATCTCACTTTCAATGGAGTTGCTAAACAGGTCGACAATCTCAAGGAGGGAACATGATGATATAGTCTCCGGTAGCTCACCAGTGAGGGAATTCATGCTTAGATTGAGGTATCTAAGATGTGTTAATTAACCGGCCAATCTCAGGGGAGATGTGGCCATTGAGTTGGTTGCCAGGCATGTGAATTCTGGAGATGAAACTGAGGTTAGCAAGACAAGGAAATATTGGGCCGGTGATGTTCTGTGACTCAAGATCCAACGCAACGACTCGAGATGGATTCTTGACACTACATGTAACCCCATTCCAAATGCATATTGCAGAAGATTCATTTCTCCAAGAGGCTAATGCTCCTGAGGGGTCATGGAGCTGGGACTTGAGGCAGAGGAGGGCCTCCCGGTCAGCATTGGAATCGTTGTGGAGTTGAGCTGACACAGAAGAAGGAAGGCAGCATAGGCTCTGGAAATGGAAGCAGACTACTAGAATAAGAAGTAGCGGTGGCATCACTAATGGCTTGTGAAGTAGTGATGGAAGAGACACCATCTTTTCTTGCTCTAGCTTGATTAATTTGTAAGCCACAACGTGCGATGGGGCAACTATATATAGCACACACAGTTTGAGTCAGTCAGAGATCGTTCAGCCGTCTGTGTCTGACGTCCAAACTGGGAAACTAGTAGTAATCCAACTATGTAAGCAGACGATGTTTCTAGCAGTCTTCAGGTCTATCATATACCCATTACTTAGGTGGTGTTTGAATTTCCTGAAGACAAAAATAAAGATGAAGATTAAGTATTTCACACAAAACGAGGTGGTAATAATGTGTAATTAATTGAGTTTTAATTATTACAAACATAAAAATAGATTAATCTGATATTTTAGAACAACTTTCATATAGAAAGTTTTCGCACAAAACACATTATTAGTAGTTTGAAAAGATTGCCATAAATATCCAAAACTTTATCCTCTCTTTACAGGGGATTCGATCGCGGCCGGGCAGCGTTCGGAACTATGAGTTTCCATCCTCTCCTCTCTCATTTTTGCAAAAAAACAATAAAAAGAATATAGATTAAAGTTGTTTTGAAAAACCATGTTAATCTATTTTTTTGTTTTTTAAATTAATACAGTATTAATCATGTACTACTAAGTTACCTCATTTTATGTGAAGGGCAAATTAATAAGTTACAATCCATGAGGTGATTCGAATGTAGCCTAAATGTATATATATGCAAGGCAAATTTGGTTACAGTAAATCGTGACTTCGCGGTTTTAGCTGTAGAACACCGCGTGAAGTGATTTTTGGAAGAAGACACTCTCAAAAGTTGGATATTTGCTGGTGGACATCCCACTCATTAAAATAATAATTTCCGGTTGAAGAGTAAAAAGAAATAATGTGAAATATCAAACTTGCCCTTGACCCAGATGCTCTCTTATACTCTCTTCTGTTTCTATCATTTGCTCTGTCCCTAGCTGGAAGGAGGGGATAGAGAGAGAAGAGAGAGAGGGAGAGATGACATGTGGGTCCATTGGTACTTTTGATGTTTCACGTGATTTCTCTTTCCTCTTTAACCGGAAATTGTTATTTTAAAGGGTGCGGTGTCTACCAGCAAATATTCAACTTTTAAGAGTGTCTTTCTCCAAAAGTTACTTTGTGCGGTGTCCTATAACTAAAACCACGAAGTCACGATGTTCTATAGTAAAATTTACCATATATGTAGTATCTCGCTATGCGGATGATGTAGTATTTTTTTCTCCGAAACGATTAAGTTAAACTCTTTTGTTAAAAAAATCCAATCTAACTAGGGCTCAATTCACAGCTGTTATGTTATGATGTGCTTATTTCAAAAAATGTTGAGAAAATTATAACATATAGCAATCTAGAACCAGATTTAATCAATACAGTGTTACGAATTTAAACAGGAGTGTGTCCGAAGGTCTGCACCACCATATCCATCACCTCGTGTTGGTGTGGTGGAAGGTATGCAGTACTGCTAATTGACATGTAGGCCCCACATATCCTCGGGCCCACATAACAATGAGCATTCTATATATGTAGTACTGCAGAGGATTTGGATTGGTGAAAGGTTTCTTTCTCTAACCAAACTCTAGAGGAAGTGAACGACAACTTTTTACTCCCTATGTTTTAAAATTCATTGATATATAGATAATGAAATGTGATTTATTTGGAACAGAAATGGTAGCATAGATTTTATAAATTGATGATTTGTTGATATGTAGATAGTGAACACGGTGCATCTGGGCCCCAGGACCAGAAAGTTAGTTGCAAATTCACTGTCATTTCATTAAATTATCTTGGCCATTCCACCGAAGACTTGGTATACTGAAGAGCGGCCACTTGAGGGAGCACCAACGCTATTGCGCTTCAGGGTCAGGTGAGTCGCTGGCTAACTAATTTTCTCAGTCTTGTTGGAGCACCTGCAGGGATCACCTAGTGGACGCACATGCTCGATCTTGTTACTCCCTCCGTTTCAAATTGTTTGACACCATTGACTTTTTAAGTACGTGTTTGACCATTCGTCATATTCAAAAAATTTAAATAATTATTTATTCTTTTCATATCATTTGATTCATTGTTAAATATACTTTCATGTACACATATAGTTTTACATATTTCACAATTTTTTTTAATAAGACGAACGGTTAAACATGTGCTAAAAAGTCAATGGTGTCAAATATTTTGAAATGGAGGGAGTAATAATTAGTAGCCAAAATTTTCTCAGCCCAAGAATATATACCTAATGAGCTGTTTGATAGAACGGAATAATATTACTCGGTTTTGATGGTACGAAAGGAGAGTTTAAGTTGACTATTCACTACTGGAGAACTGATCTTTGTTGGGTCGGCTTAAAACCACATTAGTCTCATTTCCAATAAAAACCGGGATTAAAAATCATATTTTTCCGGTTAAAAAGCCCAACGCACTTTTATAATCTTTAGTCCAGATTGGTGTTATTAACCGGGAATAAAAATCATTTTTACTTCCGGTTCAAAAAAGCGTCCAGCTCCTTACTATCTTTAGAACTAAAATTCAACACGTAGTATATAATCCCTCGTACTTATCCTTTAGATCGCAAACTCTTCCTCCTCATTTTTTAACTACATCCTCCTCCCTTTCCTCCTCTCTTCTCTCTCTCCCTCTCTCCTCTCCTCTCCTTTTCTTTTTCTCGCTGCTCTCTCTTATCATCTCCTTCTCTTTTTTTCTTGCAGCGAACGACGGCGGTGGCCTGCGCGGCGGGCGGCGGCGCGAGGCGACTGCGACGGCGCGACGGTGGATTTTGTTGATTTATTATTTGTGAACGTGAATTTGTTGATTTGTGATGTCTTTGGATTTGTATATTTGTCATGTGAATTGTGAATGTGGATGTGGATGATTTTGTGATGTTTATGTGGATGTTGATGATTTTATTGTTGAGTTTGGTTAAAAATCAATATGGAAAAAAAACAATGAAAAAAAAGAAAAAAAATTAGTCATGGTTAGTGTTATCAACCGGGACTGAAGATGATTGTGCCTCGTGGGAGTAGCTACCATCTTTAGCCTCGGGTATTTCAACCGGGACTAAAGATAGGCATCTTTAGTCCCGGATTCGCGGTCTCGGTTGCATACCAAGGAATAAAGGAGGTTGCGAACCGAGAGTGTAGATGCATTCTCTAGTAGTGAATCTAACGCAAACTCGACATTTATAAGGGTCGTAGGACTTTTCTCATCCTATACAGTAACTTTTCTAACTTTAATCTCCAAACACGTGTTTTTCTTCCACTGCCAAGAAACCCTTGGTGCTCCTATCTTGATTGGGCTCCTCTCAGAGCAAGTGTTATGGTAGATGTGACTAATATATCCAAATTTATTCATATCATTTACTCATAAATTAAGAGGCAACACATACAATACGTCACCTCTAATACACACAAATACCAATGTATCTAGTACTCTCACATCATTTTTGAAATTTGTGTGAAGGTTAGCTCTTGATTAAGGGGTGGTTCATCATCTCTCCTCCACCTCATCACCTAATATAATGTAACATTTTTAGGGGTAGCATATGAAGTATTATAGTGCGTGCCCTCAAGCGGGCATTTGTAGGGTTTTCATGATGAGTCTATGTTAGTTGGGTGTGTTGGTTTCTAAACTAGGTGTTCGGTTTTTTTCTAAGGAGCGTTATGAGTTAATTTCATACTGATCCACATGTCCTAGTGCGCTTTGGAGTTTGGTTAATTTCTGCGACAACAAATCTTAACTAGAGGGGTAGCGCGCCGTTGGCGCGCCGCCGTCAAGTAAGCAGTTTAGGAAAATAACGAACATTTGTATAGTAGTTGGAGCAAGTTTGTACATTAAAGATTTAAAATAGAGCGGACATGTGTATGGTAGCATGTGAAGGTTTGTATTTTAAAGATGTAGGAAGCGAAGGAAAACACACTGAAAGAAGGCCATCAGAAAAGAAGGGAGCGTAAAGCGGCAGGTGTCGGTTAGGACATCACACATAAGCATATTAGTAAGCAGTGATAATTTGCACTGCATATATACAATAGATTTTAGTGCTGATAATAAGTGGCCAGGGTGCATAGGTAATTAGGGTAGCATAGTGGTGGGAAGGGATGCATGCAGTTTTGCTGCATGAAAACATATGGGATAATTCAGTGCTGACAAAAGGGCAACTCTACTATAGCACAGCTGATAAAGGTGGCATTTAAAGGACATCTATTGTTATCTTGACGTTGGGTGCCTTGTAGAAGTGAAAGATGCAAACTGAATGGAGATGAATGGCATTGGTTGCTGCAAAAGTTGCCCATCCTCTCTTTAGGTTGCAACGATCGTCCGATGATTTATGCAGGAGCATGGTGACTGAATCACTGCCTGCTGCTTCAACCTGAACGAAGATAGTTTTTTTGCGTCCCATGAGTGGCTGAATGTAGGTCACTGAATATTCCTTGGTAAAGTACTGCAATTGGAACTGCATGTTATTTTTTTAGGGAATGCATGAATAGACCAATGTTTGTCTAGTGTAAGTATACTTACCAGTCTATCTTGCTTCATGAATGTATTGTTCATAGTCACAATATAGAACTTGCTGGAACGCTGGAGGAACTGCCCGATGATGCTGATGTAGTTTTTAATGTCAGGTGTGACTGCTGTATTCCTTGCACAAAAAAACAGAGATCGTCGAAGCTATGTGTGGTTTCGCCTGTGAGCACACATTGTTTATAAGATTGCTATGTTTAATTGGAAAGAAGTCATGAAATAGGTAAATATGGCTATAAATTCTGTTAGTAGACAATTAATTATATCATGATTGTTGATATGCTAATAGTGACTCGGATTTGTTCTCTGTACTGGTAGGCTTGTGTGATAAAATCTCTGTGGCCAGAATGCGGATACTGATGTGGTGATTTTAGAAGGAAAAGAACTGAGTTATATGTGAACAGATGAAAGGCTTACCTGAATTGTCGGAGCTGGAAGGAATGTCAGTCATCGACTCTGTCCTTGAATCTGACGAAGTCTCTGAAAGATGGTGTTGAAATATGTCATTAGTGTGATTGGCTATAGATTTGTACATATAGGTATATATCATGGAGCACAGGATTGTAGACAAATATTTGTGCACCTTTGTTTGATGTGTGTGAAATGAGCATGGAAGCATGCTTGCTGGTAGGCATGTCATTGATAGTGATTCCTGTCGATCTCTTTGGTGCTGTCTTGATTTGTTTCTTGGATGAAGGGATCATGGGCAGCTTGCTATCTTTTTTCTTGTCAAAGAGAAGGACATTTATCTTTGATGGAGTAAGAACTTGAAAGCGAATGTATTGACCAGACAGTAAGCCAGTACGGTGAACAAAGGTTTTCCACCCTTTTGAGATGAAGAATGATCCTGCAATTTTTTCTAGTTCGACGGTCATTGGTGGTGCGTGCGGTGAAAGCAATGTTACAGTCTGTCCATGGTGTGCATGGCAGCCTCGAGCAATATTGTTCGGCAGCCGCTGTTGTGAGGCACAATGTTAGTTAAGAACATGAAAGAAGGTCAATAGGAAAAGAAAGCGTTGCTGTTCTTACAAAACGAGTGCGTTGTAGCGAAGTGAACTTCAATATAGGTGATGTATGGGTAGGCATGATTGAAAAACCTGAAATGTATGGTAGGTGGATGTCAGAAGATAAAACAGAGCAATAGAAGGATTAATAGGATAACATCTACATTGTAAGGTCAAGAACTGTAGATCTAATGAAAAGGGCTCTGTAATTTTGGAAAGGAAGGAAACATATTAGTATCGATTACACACAGTATAAATAGAGAGAAAATTAAACATGTTAGCTTATGACAGGGCAGCATTAATGTTAATGTGGCGAGTTCTACACAAGGCTGCCATTGTTGCTAGTTTTTGTTGAGCAAAGGACATTGGTAGGGTGGAAGAGCAGCATGGCTATATTAGGGCTGAAGGAGTTTGGATCTGGCATGGGAGATCTATTTTGTAGTAAGAAAAAAAAACCAGTGGTGTTGTCTAGATGTTGTTTGTTGGTGGGGAAGCAGAAATGCTGTGTATTTGGAAGGTGCAGAGAGAGTGAAAGAGGGATGATAGTGGTAGGAGGAAGAACTAACCTCCAAAGTGGCGCTCAGCTGGCGGTGGGAGTAGAATCGACCTTGGTTGATGGCGATTTTTTTTGCTCTTTGGCCGGTCGCTTTGTCTTCTCTGTGCTAGGGCTAGGGTGGTTGAAGAAGGCAAGAAGAAGGGATAAGGTTTGTCTGACAAAAAGGAAGCGTCGAGAGCATCGCATGGGCTTTGTGGGCCTTCGTACGGAGAGGAAGTAAATACATGGGCTTTTTGGACCTCTGTTTTGTCTGCACATACTTATATTAGTGGCTTTGGAGCATTGGCTGAGCTGCTCTTTGTTGTAGTGCCGTAGGGAAAGTTCGGTTGAGAGCGGCGGCGGCGGCTTTTTCCTCTGATGCATTTGCGCAGATCTGAAGGGATTGTGCTGACCGCGCTTGCTTTGTGCGCGGTGAGTATCGACGAAGTTGTGCGAGGTGGGACGGCTTGGTAGAAAGAAAGGAAAGCGCACAGGTGAGTACGATCTTTCAGATTCGGTTTGTCTGCCATTGCTGTTGACCATGAGGTTTGTTTTGTTGGTAAGATTGTTTGCAATGTTTGGTTAGTCCGTGCTGGAGTTAGACGCGAGAGGATGTGCCTGGCTTGGCCGAGTGAGAGCGTAGAAATGTGTAGCAGAACATTTACTATTGTTTGTGATAATTCGTTAAGGTCTGGGCTGATGATAGTAGGAAGCAAATGCTAAGGTACATAGCAATCTATATGGAAGAGGTGCATTTGTTAGTTCCTACGAAGAAAGTCACTGTCTTTCTGGCAGTAGAACAAATTAGGTGTGTAGGGAGTAATACTTGGTGTATTGTTTGCAATGATAGCATGTTTATTTTAGGAAGAGGCAAGATGTAGTTTGCTATAATCAATACTTTATGCTTTGTCTAGCTCATAAGAAATGAAGAAAAACTTAAAGGACAATGTCTTCCATTCTGTAAGATTGGAATGCAATATTTTTGGTTGTTTGGGCTTGTTATGAGACTGATCATCTGTAGATGTGTTTGTGTGTGTTTTCTGCAATAACTCTTCTAGTTGGATATGTCATGTAGGGAGGCATCAGTTATCTGCCTGGCAATGGACAATATTAGCAGGATGGAGAGTGCTCCTGCTGTTAGCGCTGACATGGAGTGGTGTGATGAATTTGGTCTAGGCAGTGAAGAATGGACAACAAAGGTTGAAATTAAGATCAGAAATGTCGCTGAGCATGTGTGTCACCCGGAAAAAATGGAAAGATTAGTATCGTCTTTCTGTGATGTACAAACATATAGTTTTGATGCAATGAAAAAGGAGTATTATATTTGTGGATTTGCTCGTAGCATTGAATCAATCCCAAAGTATAAATACTTGAAGATAAAGTATGGGACAGAGAATGGAGTCTGGATTAAGTTTTTCATGCTTAATCTAGAGGCTATACCGTACGTTGATCCAGAAAAAGATGTTGTGGCTAATGGTAAATTCATTGTATGATTGTAAATTTATTATATTGGACAATTGACTTTTTTTCTATCTATGATGTTAGTACTAATCTGTCATACATACAGAGAAGGATCCTGAACTGTATGAAGATCCAGATGTTGTGAGAGAAGCCTTTGAAAGTCAAGTTAGGCTGCAACGCATTGCAGGTATGAATTTGGTCTGCGGCGTTTAAATGCATGTCGGAACTACATATGGAAACTAAAAGTAACACCTGTTTTGTTGTATGCTGTATAAGATGGTGAGGAAAGCAGTATTTCGGCCGATGGCTCTTTGTGCATGAGCATTGACTCTGACTGGAGCCTGAAGTATGGTGGGCGTTGAATAGAACAACAAGGACATCAGAAAGATCAGTTGTCTATGAAAGATGCCAAGAAGCCAACTATTTAGTTTATTGTATATGATGTGCTATATAATATACAATGTAGCCTCGTAGCTTTTGTGTTGAGTATTAGTATGCTGTGCCGTAACATGTTAGCATGTATTACAGCGTGCTGTATGTAACATATGGGTTGTTTGATTGGTTAGACTGCCGTGTGGGACTGTTGTGTTGGATATATGCATACGTCATTGTAAGATACTAAAGTTTGTAGCTTTTGTGCACGATATTAGTATGGGTTGTTTGTAGCTGGAGTTATTTCATGGCCTACGCTCTCTTGTGTGGCTGGAATCTATCTGTGTATCATAATGTTGCAAGGCTAACCGTTGTGCTATGTTAATATCACTTAGGTATGTCTGTGTGAACTGCATTGTCACTCTGCATTAGCACACGAATATGAAATCTGTTCGTATCTTGCATGAGAAACTATATACTGGTCAGGGAAGAGAATGATGATTGTTCTAGATTATATTTCCTGGTCTGTCTGATTTTATTCATTAGCTAGTTGCTAACCAATAGAGGGTGCTGGCAGCAAGGCCAAGAGGGTTCGATGTGCCGTGTAGGATCCAGAAGACATGGTCGTTAATCAGAATGGAAACCATGCCATTCTGCTGGTAGGCAGGAGAAAAGGAGTGTTTTTTGATGGTAGCTATATAGACAAGGTAAATAAGAGAGAACGCTTAGGTAGATTATAGGGATAACCATGTCTTTGTAGCAGCAGTCTAGAACACACAACAGTAGCAGAAGCAAACATAGGCAGCATTTCCCTACGATAACGACCATGGACGAAAGCCATGAACAAAAGAACTTGATTCTTAGCCTAAATAAAGGAAGGAGGCTCCTTCTGCGCTGTATCCAGGTTGATGGCCTATGTACACATAAGCAAAAGCCTTGCTACGCAACTGCATGTGGAGCTGTTATTTGCTGCATACAAGATGGAAAAGTTTGGGGGTCAGGACTGTGTTTCCATATTGTATTTGCAGGTAAATAATGTGTGTTGTGAGTGGTAACCTACACCTGTGTGTCTACTAAGGAGCATCCTTGAAGAGCTTCTTAGCACTTGGATGTAGGAGCGCAGGTTTTTCCCTGTTGAGGTATAAGGACATGTTAGTAATAATGGAAAAAGGGAGTGAAATATAGATGCAAGCAACTTTTATGTAAGAACCTTTTCTTGGCTGTGGCTGTAGTAGCTGATGTTGCGGCTGTTTGCGGAATGTCCTCTGCATGTTTAGCTGTTTGTTTTGCCTTGTAGAACAAAGAATGTTTAGGTGGTTAGGTCTAAGCTTAAAGGAAAGAAAAGCAGGAATACCTTGGACTCAGGAGAATTAGTGACAACAGTTGTTTCAGGAGCATGCTCTGGATGTTTGACCTCATCCTGCGCACAACGATTGGCCTTGCAAGATTATGTATGGGGTGAAAACCTAAATAGGGTGGCAGGAAGAACAATATGGGCAGGAAAGGTAATGACAAGTGTTGTACCTTAATAGCAGTGTCAACATTGGTGCTAAGAGGCTGCATGTGGCACATTGAAACAACGATGTTTTTTTTCTCTGGTGTTGAAGAACTTGGTTTGCTGGTTGGTGTGCTCTGTGTGGGAGTACCAATAGGTGACTTTGTTGGGGTTGAAGTGCTGTGCCCTTGCTGGACGAGCTGTTGTGATTCAGAGCTTGTTTGGCTTTGCTGGGGCCCTGTTTGGACAGAACTGCTGGAGCTTGCGGATGCAATAGCTGATGGTTCCTGGGAAGAACCCGGTGGCATAAGCAGCAGTGGCTCATTTGAAGGGCCAGAGGAAACAATGCTGTTAACCTGGAGAGATTCTTGGCTTCTTTTGACAGTATCACGTGTAAAGCTGACATTCCATGTAAATGTGCTATCAACAAGCGCTGCGATCTCAGCTGGAATGTAATCACTATCTGGTGGATTGTCCTCAATGAGAGATTCCACTGATTTTTTTATGAGGCGGTGTGCAACTCTTCCAAAAAGGATAAATGTAGCATTGGAGCTGGCATCACCGGCGATGAGCACTACTTTATATCTACATGGGTAATATACATGTGTATATTAATGTGTGCAGCACAATTAGTAAGCATGGAAAAATCTGGAATGAGGTGTGGTATGAACCTTGGATCTGGTATTCCTATGTTAGAACAGCTTGAGCATTTGTAGCTAGAACCGTATGGCTTAGAAGTTCTATAGCATAATCGGCATGAATTGTACCACCAGGAATTTTCGCTGCATATCCTCCTAACAGTGACATTGACAATGAAACGTGTACTCTGAAAAAGCAAAGAACAGAAATGATATCACTATTATTGAAAGTGAGAAAATGTGCAGCGATGTATTGAACAAAAAACTGGCAAGGAGGTACCCTGTTTTTGTGAGGATTGAGGGCAAGTATTTCTTGAATAGTTTTTTCCTCTGCAGTGTCCTGGTTGTAACCTGTTGCTGGGTTATCAACCCAGCTGATTGGACGAAAGTTTGCACTGAAGCTACATAGTTATATCACGTTGAAAGTTAACTAACTGTTTCACAAGGAGTGAGAACACATCATGGCAATGGATTATAAACATGAGTTCAAGTAGGCAGCCTCACCTCTCTTTGAGTTCTAGCACTTCAGGAATATCAAGGTTTAGATACCATTTGCACGGCGAACTACCAGTCACTGTAAGACCTGTATAGCATGAACCAAATAAAAGCATAGCGTTAGATGGCTAGAATAAACAACATAGAAGTGAAAATGCGTAGTGAAAACGAACCTAATCCTGTGTAATCTTTGACAAGTGTCCCAACAAAGACAATAACTTGGGCCTGAGTTTGGCCAGCATTGTATACACTATTAGCGTCAAAAGCATCAGCCCTTTCTCCCCAGAGTGTAACAGGCATTGTTGAATTGCTATTGTTTTTCCATGAATAGAAAAAAGGAAACAGTGTGAGTGTAATTTAAGAAAGCAGCAGCGTACTAAGAATCTATGCATGCATCAAAGGAAAAGGTAAAAATTGCAATTAAACATAGGGATATTCAGTCTGAGCAAAGACACCTTGCATCACATATCTGTATTGTTCTTTTTAAGCTATCAGCATTCCTTGACTTCGGCCGCACAACGGTTGGCGAACCAACCTCAGTGATGACACCCATGACATCTGGTTGCATGCCATATAAGCCTAATTAATGATGAGATAGTATGGATTATTGATACAACAAATATAGCTGTGTAGAAGAATCTCATTACCAACATAGAAGATGGTCTTGTCCACTAAATTGGGGATATCACTGAATGGTGTCAATGAAAAAGTTATGCCAGGGAAATCAGCAGCGGGCTCAATGTATTCTTCAAATGTTGTCCATTTACTGAACACAATCATTAGGCTATTGTCGACTGGCCTGTATGTCCTATTCGCATACCTCACAGTAAAGGAGTCAATATAGTAAACCTTTTGTTCCTTAAGCAAAGGCCTCAGGCTGTCAATTGCAGGTGGATAAATCTGAGCGTGAATGCTGTTTCCCTGCATTTTTAAAGTAAATAATGTTATCAAGAGAGTTGGCACTATAGCCTAATAGGCATCGATGAATAAATGTCATAGTCACATCATTACCATCTGATCGAGCAGCACAAGATCAGTGTGGAAAATATTGCCACTGCCGTTGAGATCGCAGAAATCCCATAACCTAGAAACTCTTGCAAGGATCCTTGTGTTTAAGTCTCCACAGGACAGCTGTGAAATGAGCACATGTGCCATCTTGGACCTGCAATGAGCATAGAACTATTTTAGAATGGGTAAAATGGTTGGATAAGATATAACAGTCAAAAGATTGCTTGGCAGGATACTATACATGACAAAAGGCAATATACTATGTACCATACACATAGTCTATAGTACTTGAGGCTGAAAGACATTTATTCCAAAATATATGTACAAATTTGGGTATTACTGTGGTAAAAAATTTCAAGCATCAAGCGGCGGAGCCTGCAATAGTAACACATGCACATTACTCTGCTGAAAATACAACGAAGTGATGAAAAGCAAAAAAAAAAGATATAACGTGCGGGAAATCACCGCTTGGACTGTAGCGCTGAGCACTTCAGAGTAAACTATATTTTTTGTCTGTGTACCACATGATCCATCATCATTTTCAATTAATATTTTTAGCCCTGATCGGCTTGTTACTCTTGAAATAGCAACGTATAATTGCCCATGTGTGAAGACAGGCTTCCTAAGATATACGCCAACCCGCTGGAGTGTTTGACCTTGGCTTTTATTGATGGTCATTGAATAGCAAACTCGAACAGGGAACTGCCTTCTCTGCAGTGTAAAAGGCCATTTCATCTTTGTGGTGCCAAGTGTGATTCGAGGTATGTAAACAGTTTCACCAATGTTTGATCCAGTCAGTACTATACACTGTAAAATTCTGTCTCCTAAAACTGTGACTAATAGCCTTGTTCCATTGCATAACCCAATTGATTGATTAAGATTTCGTAGCAGCATTACAACAACACCTTCTTTAAGAACAAGTTTATGCGTTGGAAAGTTAGTAGCATTTATTGAATTCAGAAACTCTAGGGGGTATAACAGATCGAAATCTGGAATTTGCTCAGAGCTTTTTGATATGGTATCACAACTTAGGTATACTCTAGAATCTCCTGGCACTAAACCAATAATATAATCGTTTATTTCATCAACCGTTGTATTAGTAGGACAAACAATTGCACGAGAAGCCAGATATTCAATGTCTCTGTAGCACGTAAGGAAATCTGAGTAAACCTCATGAACAATAGCAGCTATTTTGTCACCGCTAGTCATAACAAGTAAATCATCGGGAATTGTGATCCATGCAGGATAATTCTCACCTTCCTTTGCTGTCATAGGTAAAGTGCCATTGCCTATAGCTAAAACCCATTGACTAAAATCATGCAATTCTTTTTTTTGATTGTCTGGTAACATTGGATTGAGTAATCTCATGTTTATATTCAGGCTGAGTAGCGCTACATGTTTCCATAGTTCTGAGTTCGTGATAGATGCATTGATTATAGCCTGACGGGATCCTTTAGGAATAACTGGGAGTATTTGTTTGAAATCACCACCTAGGACAATAGGCTTTCCTCCAAAAGGTATAATAGAATTTGAAGGGCATGTCTCTGATAAAATATCTCGTAGCGTTCGATCTAATGCTTCAAAGCATCGCCTATGTGTCATTGGAGCCTCATCCCATATGATCAATGCAGTTTCAGCTAAAAGCTCAGCAAGCATTGTGCCTCGTTTTATATTACAGATGCTTGTTTCATCAATGTCGATTGGTATTTTAAACCGAGAATGAGCTGTCCTACCTCTAGGCAATAGGAGAGATGCTACCCCTGATGAAGCGACAGCAAGAACAATCTTGTTTTGTGATCTAAGTTTTGCAATTATTGTATTCCAGAGAAATGTCTTGCCAGTTCCACCATGACCAGACACAAAAAAGAAACCAGGTTCATTAGCGATAGCACGAGAACAAATAGTGTTAAAAACAGTTATCTGGTCATTATTCAACTGCTGTACGAAAGAGTCTGCATGCATAGCAAGCATAAGTGGGTCAATTGTGATTTCTTCATCGATTAATCTATTAGTACCAAGAACATGTGGAACAGATGATGGATGTGGCAGGTTAAAATCTTTGATATTACCACCGCTATTTGCAAATACAGCAATAAGCTCATGTAGTAGCATGTTAAGCAAGTGGTCATGTGGAATCACACAGTGTGGATTGTCAAGGGCCTTTTTTAGCCTGTTATGTATGTCATCAGTCATGTATAGCCAGTATTTATCAAACAATGAACGAACATCACCAACAGAACAGTAAAGAAGGACTGTCACAAAAAGTTGTCTAAGCTGCGCTGAAGACGCAGTCACTATGGCCTCATCAAAAAGGAGATGCCATTCATTATCTCCTTCAAGAAGCCCTCGTGCCTCACATGCCTCTCTATACGTGCCATAAACAACACCATCGTATGTGCGAACATCAGCATAGCTTTGAGCACCTTTGACAATCATTAACAACATCCTAAGATAGTAAAGCTCGCCTGCAGTTGGATGCACATAATAAATTCTGCCAATTTTAGGAGCAGGTGTTCGCTCGTGCCAAGTTTTAGATGATGGCTCCCATGTCCATTCCTTAGGAAACTCACAGTATGTCAATGAATGGGCCTTAGAATTTTTTTTGTTAGTTTCAAACCATTCAGTAAGCATAGACCGTTTTGCACCAGGACTCTCAAGGACTGCCCGTAGGTCAGCTCCCTTCTCGTATCTCACAAAGTTTTTCCCAGGCAGATGGACAACCAATCGCTCAACAGGTGGCACTCTATAATGTATATCAAATTCAAATAATCGATGAAGTGCCTCACAGGTTGAGAGAAATCTTGCATCCATGTATTCTAATATTTCATTGCGTGGAGCAAGGTCATGATTTGGTGATGCATTTTGTGTTTTTCCTGTTGTTTCAAAATAGATCCTAGCTCGGTCATGGCCTTTTGTAATATATTTAAATAAATACTTTATCAAATTTGATTTGTTACACCACTCAACATTTATGTGTGCCTCATATTTTTTCAGTAAAGCCATGTTGTAGGGTACAACTGATCTATTGTCTAAAAGGATCCCATTCTTCATGATAGATCGTCCATCATTTCTTCGTCTATAGATTGTAAACCCAGATTCATCAACAATGGTTTCATCTTGGAAATCTTTAGGATAATGTTTTGAACATTTATCGTTTTTCATACAAGGACACTTCTTGTTCGCATCACCGCAAGGACCATGCATCATAAACTCGCTAACCAATTCATATCCTAGCCGGTCGGTGTCATAGTCAGGTATTTCAGCACAGATAAACCCATCTATTATAGAGGCTGAGACATCGGCAGTGGCAGCAGCAAGCCAAACTAAGCAATGTATGTGTGGAAGGCCACGCTTCTGGAATTCAACAGTGTACAACACTGTAATCATTAAGAACAAAGGTTGATGAGTGCCACACCAATGGCCTTAATACGCTATGAACTAACAAAATTGTGACCATACCTGCAAGAACTTTACCAAAAGTTCTGCCTTCCCTAATATCAGTTATAAATTCATTAACTTTCATGTTAAACACACGCACAATAATATCAGCTCTATCAGATGGTTGTTGGCCAGGCTCAAATCGAATCGCATCTGCAATTTCTTGCCATTTGGAATTACATGTGTATGTGACAAAAAGGTCAGGAGGCCCATAGACACGACATATTGCCATCGCATCTTGATAATTCATGACCATATATCTTCTTCCTCCAGTGAAGCTAGCAGGAAGTATGACACGCTTGCCAACTGAATCTCCATCAGTGACACCTTTATCAATTGCATCAACAATTCCATCTACAGACTCAGAGCGCAGCTCTTTTTGATGATCGATGAAGTACTGTAGCCTATTTGTTTCAATAGTAGAAAATATATCAACATCGATTTGATCGCTCAAGCGACCATAGCATGTGAAAGGATTTGATTCATTTAGTCTGTAATGCATTTCATATCTATAATATTCCGGCATCGTGACATACTTTTTGCCAATTCCATCATAGTTACTGTATTTAATGCCTAAATGGAATCCGCGTTCACCATATGGAAATAACAAAGGATATTGCAATGCCATATAAGATGGATGCAAGGGAGAAATCTGGCGCAGGCCACGACCTTTATCGTAGACAAGCACATCAAATTTGTATTCTTTCGCAGAAAAATCACCTACTATAATAGCAGCTATTTCACTGTTCGTTGGTAAATTGTATTGCACATCGTCTTTTGCATTGCAACCTAAAAGGCGAAGTGTCACTTGCTGATTGCCATGCCGAATAACACGTTCTCTAGCATACCTAAAGCTCTGGACAAGAGTATTTTCAGCATCAAGCATCGATGATAGGGCACGAATTATCTCAGGATCTGCTTTATCTGAATTATCACCGTCGTTTTCAAATATATTTAATCGGTTTTGTAATTCATTTTCTGGATCATACACATATAATTGCGCAAATTTGGGAGGTGAGCCACAGGATGGCACAAGAGTACCAATCCTATGGTGCACAACTCCATTGATCTTGAATACATAAGGTGCATTTCCAGTGTTAATCGATTTATCAATAGCTGCACCCATTGAGCTGAAAGCAAACATCGAATTATACGATCGTATTTGCCTCAAAAAATTTTTCGAACGTGCATCACCATTATAGTTCAATAATGATGCTAGTGGCTCAGGAGGGGCATGCAGTTTTGGCAATTGTATGCGTCCTCCTTTGCAACATAGATTGTAAATTATTTTTCTTTTTGAAATAGCAGATGCACTCTTGACCCTCTCCTGGTACCAGAACATGGCACGACAATACGGGCATTCATACGTCGGAGGGCCATAGTATGATCTGTCTGGGTATGATGCTGCCACAAAAGCGCTGGACAATGTCAAAAATAGTCTCGTGTAAAAAAACAATACATTACGTGCACGTATTCAGAACAGCGGCCGAACCCTTTAGCAATCGGATATACTCCTTGTCTGTCCGGGAGGAACTACCGTTGGCTCGTGCAGTGCGATTTGCTGCGAACAAAGACAGTAAAACGGCCTATGAACCTAAACTGCACGAAAAAAAACAAGCCTACCATCACAGACAACAAAAAGAGCATACCATCCACATTGGCCAAAGGAACGGACGGATCCATATTTGAACGCAGGAGGGAACGCCTTTGCCTATTTAACTTTGCCAGCTGAGGTGCAAAATCCATCAACGAACATTTCCTCTTGCACCGACTTTCCTGATGGGGCTGCCCTAGCGGAACGATAGCATGTTCTATATGCATTGCACTCTGTTGGGACAGAACATTTGTGGCCCTTCTCTGCCGGCTGGCACGTACCCTACGCACTCTATCCATAGCATGCGTTTCTAACTGCCATCATAATTTTACAGAGGCAAGAAAAGAATGAAGCAAAGAACACGGGCAAAAAAAGTGGCTCAAACCACACAGATACAGTGAACGAACAATATAAAACGACCGAAAGCTCTGGAGCAACCACATGCAGATTTAGACAGCGATGAATGCAGGCAATAGAAACAAAATACTAAACCAATCAACCATAAATAAAGGACAGAAAGATTAATAGCGCGGGAATACCTTTAGCAAGGAATATGCTCGTCGACAGGCAGAATCCACTAAAACGCACCACGAAGCGAACACACAAGCTGTGAACAGAGGCAAGGAAGAAGACGGAACAGAGCTGCAGAGAACGGAGCATGATCAGTGAATAAGAATGTAGGAAGCAAAGCATAACACAAGGCCAATGAAACCAGCAACAACCAAAAGTACCTGCTAGGTCTTAGAAGCAGCCCGCACACGTGCAATGGAAGATGATCAGGAACCTTTAAAGGTCCATTGCAGCCCATGCAGATCGCCTCCCCTAAATGGAACAAAAGGTGCAGGGTCAATGCTAGCAAGAACAGCCGCGCAGTCATAAGCAAACAAACAAGAGAGAACAAACATAAAACCCAAATGACAGAACGGACAGGAGAACCACACGCATTGATCCAGGCCTTACCACGCCATAACGAAAAGTTGAACAGGAGCAAAACGAGTGGGAGTTTCTCGAGCAAGGAACAGAACAGTGGAGCGAAGAAACCGACGAGAGGAGGAGAAACCGAAGGGAAGAAAGAAAGAGAAACGCAAGTAGTAATATATACAGACAAAGATAGAAGGGGTTCTCCGCCGAGCTGCAGCAAGGAAGCAAACAATCATGTACACCTGCACACCAAACACCCACAAATAGGAACCAAACAAATGGCTAGCTGAGATGACACTGCCCCACCTATCAGCGATATAAGTGCAGCGCACCTAGCTACAACCCAAGAAAACCTGACCAGAGATTAGCTGTGTTCGGCTGAGGGAGCTGGGAACGCGCACAGTACTTTTCCTCCGTGCACGCTTTTCAAACTACTACATGGTGCAATTTTTTATAAAAAGTTTCTATACAAAAGTTGCTTAAAAAAATTAAATTAATCCATTTTTGAAAAAAAATTTAGCTAATACTTAATTAATCACGCGCTAATGGATCACTCCGTTTTCCGTGTTCACTGTGCGCGCTGGGAATGGATGGAGCCGAACACAGCCTAACAGCATAGGCTGCAGAAGAAGAAGACTGCATGGACCAAGCCGAATGAACCAAGCATCCAAGCGGATTGGACATGGCCCAGGACGCAGAGGAACGGGGCGCATACACCAGGACCACAGCGATGCCTGATATTGACAACCCACGCAAACGCACCAATAGCGGAGAAGCCATCACAGAGTAATCCCACTACAGGCGCGGTCTCCAACAGCATATGGTCCTAGACCGTAACACACAGGTTCAGAATAAAGCAGACCCACCGGCCAGAGAGAAACTGTGCCATGGACACAGCGCACACGCGCACCAAGCGACCAAAGCAATCTGACACAGCAGCTAAGGCAAACAGCATAGACCTGTTCCACGTTAGGTACGAACAGGCAGAGGCCATGCGGCCCACACGGCAGCCACAGGCAATCTGTGGACCATGGCTACCTCAAAAAACAAAGAAATGCACCACGCAACGCATAACACCGGAGAAAACAATGGCAAGGACACCCACCCTACCCTGCGCGCGGCGCAATGCACCGCACACAAACCAACCAAATGAGGCCACCACACAGGGAACAACACGTGGCGGACGCAACGCAGAGAACCAGCGGACGAGAAAAAGGAAAATGTGGCATGCCAAACGCACCGACGCACGATGGTCATCCAACGGCGGAGAACGCGCGCAACGACCGCGCTCCAAATCCACCCCTGGGCTCCGGCTGGATGACGTGCCAAGCAACGGCAAGGGCCACGACAGCGTAAATCGCCGCCCAGAGCAGCCATTTCCGGCGAGTTTGTATATAGAAGATTAGGCATACTAGTCACCAATCTGTAGCATGGACTATTGTTAGCCTCGAATTTGATCTTGTATGCTGGATAATTCGTTATTTTCCCATTTTGATGGCTTGTATTAAAAACACTAGTACAAAATGATTTTTTGCAGATAGTCCATAAGGGGTTTACGTGTGCGGCATCGCTACCCGCACGCACTAAAGGGTCAGCGAAAATCACTATTTTTGCGTGCGGGTGGCACACCCATACGTGAAAATCGGATGATCGAAAAAAAATTCCGAAAACGCAAAAACTTAACCATAGCAAGAGACACTTCTTCGTGAGGGGACATGTCCTAGTAGGACATGTTTACTATATGTTCACATCCCTTCTTCTTGCTTTATAAATACGTACGTGTAATCATCCATATACAAACGTACCAAGTGAATACAAGATTTGATCCCTCTTGCTCAATCTCTCTCCCTCCCGCAATTCCCTACAACAAAAAATGTACAACGGCAAAGGCATCTGATCGCATGATGATGTGTCCCACGATACCGCCACCATGCGTGGATTAGACGTCACTAAAATCAATCCACGCGTTAATTTGGACTAATCGATGCGTGCGCACCGGTTAGATTTTGTGTTTTGCATTATGCACCTCAGTTGAATTGGTCGTTGGCCAGGCAGAAGACTTTCAAAAGATTAAACCCACAAGGATATTTACCAAGACAATCAATTATTGATTCATAGCTTTACCGTGTAGATATAATGCTGCTACGGAAATGAGAGATACGACGTGGAGATGGACATACATCGACTTTATTAGAACAGCGCATTTCCTCCGTTTAAAACATAACAAAAACAAATCTAACATTGGATATAATCCAGTACTCTTCCTATTCTAGTATTGGACATGATGACATAACCTATCTTACATAGGGATAAAAAAGGGGTTCCTAACGCGCGCGTACGTGCCGCGAACGGAACTCGCGCGTACGCTGCCCGTCGCTAACATGTGATTAGCACTAATAATAACGTGATAGTGCTAATCATAATTAGTACCTAATTTTTTTTTTCCTTTTTTCTAATAGATTAAAAACTTTCAAGTTAGATTTGAAAACTTTCAACTTAAGATTTAAACTTTGAAGTTAAATTTTGAAATCTTTCAATTTCAACTCGAAATTTAAATTTGGAAGATAAATTTTGAAAAATTTCGACTCATATTTAAAAAATTTCAACTCGAAAATTGAAAACTTTCAACTCAGATTTAAAAAGTTTCAACTTGGATTTGAAAAGTTCCAACTCGAGATTTGAAAACTTTCAATTCGGATTTAAAAACATTTAACTCCGATTTAAAAACTTTCAACTTGAGTTTTTAAATTTGAATTATGAAAGATATTTTTTTATTAAAAATATCTTATAATAGAAATTTTGAAAACATTCACTACATCCTAAATTAACTAAGATGAAAATGGATCGTATAGATGCATGCATGCATGTGTGGGACCGAGGTGCATACATGCATGTGCAGTTGGCTTGCCACGTGCGCGCGAGATAAGCATCTGCTGCGTCTGCGCGAATTAGCATTTGTGCAAAAAGGGGCAGTTGATTTAACTACGGTACTAATAAAATATTAGCATGCATGGTTGACGTTGAATGAGAGCCTATATTGTTCAATATTTGAACGTGCACAATTGGTTAAGGTTACCTTGTTTTCTTCCAATCATAATAGTAGATGGTTATAAGTCACCGCCATACATACTGTACTTCAGTTTGACCTAGAGTCCTAGAGAGACGACCACTCACTATCCAGGATGCATATCGTACTAGCAATAATTTCAATCCAAATAGGTGGCTCATGGTTGATTATAATACCTTCGTGCTTAAATGACCATGTTTCTGACTACATACCTTGGACAGGTACTTAGGAATTATTTAGTTGGGAAAAATTTTTTAGGTTTGGTTGTCACATTGGATATACCACTACTACAGAAAAAGTAAAAGGTGCCGGTTCGGAAGCCCTAATAGGTGCCGGTTTTCTGAACCGGCACAAAGGAGGCGGCACTGATGATACTTGTCATCGGTGCCAGTTCTAGAACCGGCACTATATGGTCCTAATAGGTGCCGGTTCTAGGCCAAATTGTCATGTGGCTGTCAAATAGGTGCCGGTTCGCGGCGCGCGTGTTAGGAACCCCTTTTTTATCCCTATGTAAGATAGGTTACGTCATCATGTCCAATACTAGAATAGGAAGAGTACTAGATTACATCCAATGTTAGATTTGTTTTGTTATGTTTTGAACGGAGGGAATGCACTGTTCTAATAAAGTCGATGTATGTCCGTCTCCACGTCGTATCTCTCATTTCCATAGCAGCATTATATCTACACGGCAAAGCTATGAATCAATAATTGATTGTCTTTGTAAATATCCTTGTGGGTTTAATCTTTTGGAAGTCTTTTCTGCATGGCCAACGACCAATTCAAGTGAGGTATGCATGATTACAAAACACAAAATCTAACCGGTCCACACGCATCGATTAGTCCTAACGCGTGGATTGATTTTAGCGACGTCTAATGTACGCATGGTGGGGTGGGGGTATCGTGGGACACATCGGCTGTATTTAGATCTAAAGTTTAGATCCAAACTTTAGTCCTTTTCCATCACATCAACCTGTCATACACACACAACTTTTCAATTACATCATCTCCAATTTTAATCAAAATCCAAACTTTGCGTTGATCTAAACACAGCCATCATTATGCGATCATATGCCTTTGCCGTTGTTTTTGTTGAAGGGAATTGCGAGAGTGAGAGAGATTGAGCAAGAGGGATCAAATCTTTTATTCACTTGGTGTTTGTACACGGATAATTACACATATTTATAAAGTAAGAAGGGATGTGAAGATATTATAAAAATTTTGGCGTACCACATCGGATATACGGACACACATTTGAAGTATTAAATGTAGACTAATTACAAAACAAATTACCAAAAACTGAAGTTATTTCGGAACGGAGTAAGTACTATGATTGGATCAACATATGTTGGTGCTTGCCCATTCAATTTATCCTTACTCTTTGGTGTTGAAATAAGGTTCTCCTAGCCGGTGTTCGGCTCTGAACGAGTTGCATGTCATCAAATCGCCCTCTCTCACTCGATCTGGTGGCTAACCTGATGATTCTGAAGATTTTCGGACGGGGAACATCGAACTGAAGAACAAGTTCAGCAGAACAGAGCAAAAACAGAACAAAACAAGATAAATTTTTGCATTGCGTAATGCCGTGCAGCTTTTCGTTTTTTTTCTCTATTTATTCACCTCCATATCAAAGAAGTCTGTTACATGTAAAACATGACAAATGAAACAGCTAGATCTGAGAGTCCGTGCCATGCATCCCACGATCTGTTTCCAGCTCGGTCACAACCGACTAAAAACACGGTAGTAGCTGATCTGAATAATGGTTCCTCTGGACTATTTCCAGTCAGCCTATTACATGCACGATGAGATAACTGAAAAACTAAAAATGCAGCTATACACGAGGAAATATGAATGCTCAAGATTATCCCAACATTGCCATGGCTCCGACGTGAAAGCAAAGCACTGCCAAAATAGAAAGACGTCCGTATATATGCACTCATGCATCAAGTCATCGGTCGGGGTAGTGGACTGGATCAAGTCAGCAGTCCACGGGTCATTGCCACTCTACTGTCCCTAGCAAGACATTGACCTCAAATAAATATGGCAGATAAGGACTTGACCGACGCCCTGACCTCAAATAAATATGGCAGATAAGGACTTGACCGACGCCCCTCTCGAGCCCTTTTTACTTATATGGGTAAAAATTTTGACGTGTCACATCGGATATACGGATACAATATTTAAAGTATTAAACATAAACTAATAATAAAACAAATTACATAAATTCCGCCCTTAAAATGCGAGATAAAATTATTAAGTCTAATTAATCCGTCATTAGCAAATGTTTACTGTAGCACCACATTGTCAAATCATAGAGTAATTAGGCTTAAAAGATTTGTCTCGTAATTTACACGTAATTTGTGTAATTGTTTTTATTTTTAATATACTCTATGCATGTGTCCAAATATTCAATGTGACAGGGTAAAAAGACATACTATACAACCCAAGCATAACTATTTTTTTGGATAATTGATAAAAGTACAAAAATATATAAACACGTGAAAAAAATCGTATAGTAGGTAAGAAAGAAAATTTTAGAACTCATATCTACTATATTATCACATAATTCTCTCGCAACAACTTGCAGCGTACCATCTAGTATATATATAGGCTGCAGTGAATTTATAGGTGTATATATTTCTCCTCGCCGAGGCCCCAAACCACAGACATATGGTGCTAGTTCAATGCCCATGTTTCTGATGATCCTGCTTCTTATCACTGGCAGCCTGGTTCGTTCGGCTGCCATCTCCGAACCTTCGATTGCCATCCCCGACGACGGCGGCGCCACGACGGTGTTTCCCGGGGCCAGCATCCGCCTACTCCATCGATAGTTGGTTGTAAGTGCCTTCCTTTCCGTCAGAGAGAATTTATCTATAGAAACTCTTGCGGACCGTTGCGCGCTACAGATTAGTCGTCGTGTCGGCTCAAACGACGGTAAGAACTAACAAGACGCTTAAGAAAGGCGATCTTTAGGTTCACTACATTCAAATAGAGAAAATATAAATATAAAAATATATATAATCAAGATAATTACGCCACCGGAAAGGTAAATATATACATCTAGACCGTTGTTCATATGCACCTCAATCTCCTGGTCGACATGTGTACAAATGGCTCCAGTGCAACCGTGTTCCATCATGTTACCTTCCCGGTGGAGTTGCTATATATAGGCACAGCATATATTAGGTACCATCAAAGATTGAGCAGTACGCACTGCTGCATTCAACACTCCAATTGCTAGTGTGGATGTTGATGCCACTGCATATTAGCCCTTATTTAGTTTTCAATGTTTTCCTCAAACTTCCACCTTTCCATCACGTCGAAACTTTCCTACACACATAACTTCCAACTTTTTTCTTCAAACTTTCAATTCTAGTCAAACTTCCAATTTTGGCATGGAACCCTAAATGACACGTTGAAGGAGACAGCTTGCCTTTTGAGTTTTTTTTTCCTAACAGCTTTGACTTTTCAGTTGTTCACCGTTGTGCTGATTTTCTTCAGCAAACTAGCCTGCCACTACAGTCGATACTCTAATTTATGCTGATTTTCTATTCTTTTACACTAACTTTGCACTTATTTAATTATATATATTTTTTATTTTCATATATATAGATAGATGTATCCACATATCCATGTTACTTACGGATTCTGTAATTAGTTTTTCTATTAGTGCCTGAACACCCCATGCAACATCCTATATAATACCCGATGTGACATGCTAAAACATTACACCCCTCGATCTAAACACCCCCTGTGTCTGTGTATATATATATAATCTCATCTTCAAACTCATTATATATATAGATCGAGAAAAAAAAAGACAAATACCTGATAAATTTATACTCACAAAACTATCAGAATTTTTATGTTATTTGTTACAATTAAAATATA